>NC_056727.1:693251485-693408985 GCF_019279795.1 Protopterus annectens
CATAGGACACATTTGGCACTGAAGGTTCCTTGCATAGTAGATCCTTTAAGTTTTTATTCCTTCTATACCTAAAAGTGGGCTGAGGTCTCACTATGCCCCCCAGTGTACTATCACTGGTCAAGATGTTCCAGTTCTTCCTCACTATATTGCAGATATCACTAGTATTACTGCTATAGTTTAACATGACCTGCGGGACTTTGCATAAAGCTTCATTGCTCTTTTTGACCTCACCCCTTTTCAAAAGCTCTTAAAATCCAGGGCTTATAATCCGTGAATCGCTTAGATCTACCTCTTTCCACAGTTTCATTTACCAAATTCTGCTTATAGCCCCTATCATTAAAGTTCTCCTTAAGTCTAGTCGTCTCCTCTTCAAAATCTGATTCTAGAAGACATAACCTAGAGACCCTGCTCACCTGCCCCTGTACTATGTTACGATATGTATATCTAGGGTGCATGCTGTCAAATGCCAAGAGTGAGTTCTTCCAGCAATCTTTCTTATGTAGCTTGGATCTAAAGCCTTTTGTATCCTGTTGTACACATACATCTAAGAAATCTATGGAACTACGTGACATGTTGATGGAAAACCTAAAAAACTTCGTAGTGGAGTGTAGTGTACAATTGCTCCTGGGTGACCTAGGAGTTAGTGATGATAAGTTATCACTCATTACATCACTATTAAGCATTGTTTTGGAGAATAATGTTTTTCTGGGAGGTAATGGCATATATAGACAAGCACAGGGGGTCGCCATGGGGACCCCCTGCGCAAATACATATGCAAATTTGGTTCTCTCTCAATGGGAAAGAACACATGTCATCAACAATGAGGAATGGAGATGTCAACTACAGTTATATCTACGTTTTGTAGATGACATTTTTCTTTTGTGGGATGGGACAGAGGAAGAACTAGATGAGTTTATTAACCACTTACACTCCACTACGAAGTTTTTTAGGTTTTAGACTTAAGGAGAACTTTAATGATAGGGGCTATAAGCAGAATTTGGTAAATGAAACTGTGGAAAGAGGTAGATCCAAGCGATTCACGGATTATAAGCCCTGGATTTTAAGAGCTTTTGAAAGGGGTGAGGTCAAAAAGAGCAATGAAGCTTTATGCAAAGTCCCGCAGGTCATGTTAAACTATAGCAGTAATACTAGTGATATCTGCAATATAGTGAGGAAGAACTGGAACATCTTGACCAGTGATAGTACACTGGGGGGCATAGTGGGACCTCAGCCCACTTTTAGGTATAGAAGGAAAAAAACTTAAAGTATCTACTATGCAAGGAACCTTCAGTGCCAAATGTGTCCTATGCTTTACCATATTCAACAGGAACGAGTAATTGTGGATTATGTAAAGCTTGTCCCTACATAAACAAAGATACTGTTTTTATACATCCTGTTACCCAAAAAGTGTTTCACTATAAAGGAAGAGCAACCTGCCATACAACCAACATAGTATATTTAGCAGAATGCTGTCAATGCCAAGGTTTTTATGTGGGTAAGACGAATAGCATGTTCAAAGTAAGGATTCTTCAGCATCTTTCCAGTATTAGGAATAAAGATGAAAGAAATGCGTTATGTAGACATGTGATTTTGTATCCCACACATACATTTAAATTTAGGGTTATTGTAAATGTTAAACCCAGCACTAGGGGGGGTGATATTGTGCTTCAAACAGAAACTGTCGAAACAAAATGGATTGCTAGCTTAATGGCAAACAGGAAGCCAGGTTTAAATGATTACATACCAATTAAGCCTATTTTGAAAAATAGGCGTGTCTTTCACTGAATGTGCTTGCTATTTCTGAATGTGATTGGCTTTTATATGTATATAAGTGAACCATCTCATTCATTTTATTTATCTGAAAAAGGGTCATCCCGAAAGCGCTTATCTTGTGATTTTAAGAATAAAGAAGATTTTTTAAGCTGTCAGCAGTGTCCAACTTTGCTTCGTTTTTCTTCTATTACCACATCAAAATGGACAAACGCTCCAGGAGTCTTCTTCGCTTCCGGCTAGGAACCAATCATTACCAATTTCATGCCCTGCCGTTTTTAGACTCTGCAGCCCCTAGAGTGTTCACAAAGTTGCATGGCAGTGGTTACAGTTCACTTCAGACTACAAGGAATCCGGGTATTTCTGTATTTGAACAATTGGCTCCTTACCTCCCCCACCAAGCATCTTCTGGTAACAGTCCTGCAATGCACCCTTTCACCGGCAAAACTTTTGGGGTTAACTGTAAACTGGGAGAAATCCAATCTTGCTTCAGTCCAGAAGATAGAATTCATCGGAGCAGTTTTCGTCACCCGCTCTTGTCTGGTGTCACTCCCAGCTCACAGACTTCAGAGATTAAGGCTTCAGCTCTGGGTAAAACTCTGTCAAAACAAAGTCTCAGCGAGAGAGTTTCTTCAGGTTCTAGGTTCCATGGCAGCTTCCATACCAATAGTACCTCTTGCAAAACTGCACATGTGGATACTGCAATGGCTTCTTCTCTCTAACTGGTTTCTGAATTACCACCCTCTGTGTTCAGATTCAGATAACCAGTTCTTGCAAGCAGGACCTTCTTTGGTGGATCAGGTCAGACACAGAACTTTGGAGCCATCCATTCCAGCCCCCTCAGCCCAAAGCCATTGTGACCACAGATACTTCCCTGATAGGGTGGGGGGCCATTTCCAGGGAAAGACGATCCAAGGCGCATGGTCCACGTTGGAGGCCAACCTGCATATCAACGTTCTGGAACTGAGAGCGGTGCTGTTAGCATTGCAAGCATTCCAACTTGTTCTTCCTTCCGGAACGATTGCAGTTCAGTCAGACAATATGTCAGTAGTCTGGTACATCAACAAGCAAGGAGGAACCATGTCCTATCCCCCGTGTCAAGAGGGCATGAGAATATGGCAGTGGGCGATAGCTTCCAACTGCTTTCTGATAGCAGTGCATATCCCGGGGATTTCAGACAAGTTGAGCAGATGCATTCTCTTGTCTCATGAGTGGTCTCTCAGTCCCAAAGAAGCGGCAGAAATCTTCAGCCATTGGAGCCAGCCTTGCTGCAACCTATTCGCCTCCCCGTCAAACAACAAATGCAGCAGCTATTTTACCCTATTCCCCCCCAAATGGGGAGTCCCTGAGGGATGCTGTGATTCACGATGGGCCCACGGGGCTTTTATATGCCTATCCCCCCATTCCTCTGATACCCCAATTCATATAGCCATTCGGTTGAAATGCAAAGTGATCCTCATAGCCCCCTTTTGGCCTTGACAAGTTTGGTTCCCCTTCCTTCTGCCTCATCTGTTATGCCGACCTTGGATTCTAGATCCTCTTCCAGACCTAATTTCTCACCCCCAAGGGTTGAGTCATTCGAATCTGTCCAATCTCAAGCTGACCGCTTGGTTTCTCTACTTCCATTAGTTGCCAGGCAGGATGATCTCACCTCACCTGTTCGTGACATTATTCTGGCCTCTCATAAGCCATCTAGCAGAAGACTATAGCTGGACAAATGGAAAAGATTCTCCATTTGGTCAAAGAAAAAGATGCTAGATCCATATCCGACTCCAGTCACAGTGTTTTTTCAGTACCTGTGTAAGTTTTTCAAAGATGGAGCCGCAGCCTCAACCATACAAGTACATTTACGGCTATTTCAAACCATCATAATGGATTAGATTGTACTCCCCTCGTATCACTGCGTTTATGTAAAACTTTTCTCAAAGGAGTTTCTCACTTTAGGCCTCCAGTCAGACAGCCTATAGAACCATGGAACCTCACGTTAGTTTTCCAGTCTTTGACTCAACCTCTTTTTGAGCACGCAGTGAAGTGTGACCTCATATTCTTGTTGTGGAAATACCTCTTCCTGGTAGCCATCACATCAGCCAGATGAATTTCTGAGCTTCAGGCATTATGCACCAAAAGATCCTATCTAATCTTCCACAAGGACAGAGTATCACTCCAGACAAACCCATCTTTCCTCCCCAAAGTTGTTTCTGACTTTTCCATCAATCAGACTATTGACTTACCAGTATTTTTCCTGAACATTTCTAATAAATTGGAATATTGACTCCATTCCTTGGATGTGCACAGACAATTGAGATTTTATTTAAACAGGACCAAATCAATTCGTAAAACTGACCAACTTTTCATTTCCTTTTTTGGGCCTAGAATGGGAAATTCTATCTCCAAGGTCACTTTAACAAAATGGCTAAAGGACTGCATACGTTTCACTTATTCATTTGCAAAAGAACCTGTGCCACAGAATATTAAAGCCCATTCTACTAGATCTATGGCAACATCTGTATTCTTCCATTCCAGGGATTCTGTGGATGATATCTGTGCAGCAGCCACTTGGGCTAAACCCCACACTTTTATCAATCATTACAAATTGGATGTGGCCTCCAGAGGGAGAGCTGCCTTCGGCTCAATGGTACTCAGGCACGTTCTTCCATAAGGGCTGCCCAAGGATCACAAGGTAGCTGAGGATTCTGTCCCATCAGCGATGAATGGAAAATAGATTAACAACATCAGATAAAGAAGTTGTGTCTTACCATAACATTCCATCTGTGTTGTTGATCTTCTTTCAGTCATCATTTCCCACCCTCCTTCCCCTGCCAAAGGCTCCTGGGGATACTTTGGGTCAGAGTGGTGTCTTAGGGCATTTGTGCAGAAATGGCCTCTGCTTTACTTGCATAACATGAGCAAACTCAATCTGAGGTAACACAAAGAAGGGCATTGTGGGTAGAAGATTAGCTCGAGAGTTTTTAGCTGGCGCGAGCTTGGTATTAGGCCGACTCAGTTCACAGGGCTCGGAACCGAACCCCATCAATGATGAATGAAAGAAGATCAACAATACAGATGGAACGTTATGGTAAGACATAACTTTTTTTTTTTTTTTTTTTTTTTTTTTAAGAAAAGGGGAGTTAAAGACTTATTTGAAAGGGGTCTTAATAATTTAAGTCATAAAATAGGGTTCTTAAAGAAATGTTGAAATGCCTCAACTGCAGTTATTTGAACTGCACTAATAATAGTGCAAAGGAAATTTCATTGAATGGTATAAAAATCAAGGTACCATGCACCTTTAATTGAAAACAAAGATGTCCTTCCATTTCACTGTTGCAGCATTCATTATGTTAGTTTCCCCTCCCAGGAACGGCCTGACATCCAGCCAGTATACCAAAGCCTTTAGGTTGCTTTAAGGTACACTGTACATCACACATATGATCCTTGTGTAGCATAGGGCATAAAGGTGATGTCCGGCTGTACCATTCTCAGAACTTCTTTGGTGCCAGTCCAAACACCATCTTTTGATCATCGTTCTGAATGCCTGTTCTATTGTTAGTTCACCAGGCTGTTACAGATAAGTGCCCTGTAGGAGTTTTGTTGTCTTATCTTTCTTTTGCTATATTATTGCTTGTGGGACTTCATGTCATCCAAGAAGGGTAAATGCCAGTGTGGGAGACAGATTCCCCATAAAGACTGTCACGAGCACTGTCTCTTTTGCCTTGGTGTTTCGCATGACCTAATGTCCTGTTCTATCTATCAGGTCTTTGTTTCCAAAACCCTTTGTAGTAGGTTTTCTTCTCTGGCAATTTATCTTGAGAATGAACATCTTAAACTTCTTGCTAAAGAAACGATGGAGGTAACTTCACACTCCAAGGGACAGCCGTCTGGGAAGAAGGGAGCCAGGAAACTTAGGCTGGAATCTTCAGCTGTACAGCTTCCGCCTGATGTCCCTCCCAAGGCGAGTGATAAGCTCGGAGATTTGTCCAGCTTCATCGCTGGGTTTCTCTGCCATGACCGGGTTCGAGGCCGGTGGGGATCAGACATTAAGCACGTCCAAGGAGGCATTGCAGATGTACGCTTCTGACGTTGAAGGGGACCAACGGCTGACTATGTCCGAGGGGCCTAGGTGTGTTCCCCAAATTTTAGTTGAAGAAGTCATCCCTACTACAATTATTGAATGCCATCTGGGGTCGGAGCCTTCCAAATATTTTAAGGCAGACTTCCCCTTAAAGAAAAAGCAGAAGACTAAACATATTTCTTCAGCTCCTAAAGATCCACAGTCAGAGGTTGTTCAGTGCTTTGATGGCTTTAAAACCTCCTCAGAGGATTTCTGTTCCAGCACCCCCTTGGTCATCTACTCCCCTTAAGAAACCCAGAGAACATGATTCCTCTGAGGAGGAAGCAGATTCAGATGATAAATCCCTAGGTTACTCTTCCCAGATTCCCACTCCTTTGGATTATGCATCAGAGGAAGAGGAATCTACCAGTCCTGATATTCCCTTTGAAGAGATTTCTTTTTGGGGACACTGTCTGTAGGATGATGGAGTTCTTTAAATGGGATTGTGCTAAAGTTTCTCAGATTCCAAAAAGGCATTATGAGCTTCTGCAAATGGATTATCCCAGACCTTCTGCTGTCCCTCCTATTTTTGCTGCTTTGTTGGATGCCTTTTCTAATGCCTTCAAGGCTCCAGATTCTCAGCCCCCTGCCCCCAAGAAACTTGATAGGTTCTATGGGGTGCCTGAGGATTATAGATTCTTGTATGAGTGTCTTCCTGCTGACCCCTTGGTAGAGTCAGTAGCTTCTGACAAACCACCTCAATTGCTTTGTCCTCCTAAGTTACTGCCTTCTGATAAAGATAGCAGAGCCATGTAAAGGCTAGGCACGAAGGTCTATACCTCTTCTACTTTGGCTTTTAGGGCTGTTAATTATCAGACCCATATGTCCAGGTACTTGTTGGCTCTGCTTTCCCAGGCTTGTCGGGTGATTTCTGATCTTCTAGACTTTGAAGGTAGAGCTTCTGCCCTTTACCTTTTAGGGACTTCTCCCAGGTGGCTTGTCATTCTGTCAGGTGTAGTTAATAATGCAGCAGATGCTTCTTCTAGGGCTTCTGCTTTTGGAGCAGTGATAAGGTATTCTTGGTTTCAGCTTCGACCTTTGCCTGATGATATTAAGACTAAGTTGATGGATGCCCCTCCAGATAATAAACACTTGCTTGGCAAAGCTGCTGCTGATTTGTCTAAGTCCCTTCAGGATAAGAGTAAGGCTTTACAGGAACTTAAACATCTGTATGTTTATCATGTGCCTAAATTTCAGAGACACTACCCCAATAAAACAGCCTTTGTTCACAGGCATTCTCGCTCTCCTAAGGGTAAAAAGAGTGGGATGCGAGCTCCTCCTGCTAAGGATGCTCAGACTTCTGTGCCTCAGAATTCTCCTTTTGCTGATAAACCAGGTGCTGTCTGACTATCCTACTCTTCGCCTGTCCCTCTCTCTTCTCTCTTTGGCTAAAGATTCCATTATCTGCCAGGGGTATTTCATGATCTGACAATCTCTTCCACCGGTTTAAGGGAATTCCTCAGTTTTCCAGGGGTGCTTCGAGATCTTTTGATTCAGGGTAGTAATCAAGAGGTACCTATGTCCCAAAGGGGGAGGGGGTTTTACTCAAGGATCTTTTTAGTGCCCAGGAAAGAAGGTTCTTGGAGACTATTTCTAGACCTCTCCGTCATATAAACACTTTTATGAAGGTGCCATCCTTTTGAATGTTGTCCCTTCAGACCTTGTTCCCTCTTTTGCTTCCTCAGGCTTATATGATGTCTCTGGATCTCAGGGATGCTTATCTGCATCCTATTCATCCTCTTTTCAAGATGTTTTTACATTTCTCTGTTGCATCCTGGCATTTTCTCTCCTTTGCCCCTTTGTCCTTTTTACTGCCCCAAGGGTATTCACTGAATGCCTCACTCCTGTGATTGCTTTCTGCAGGCTTCAGGGGATTCAAGTTTTTTCTTACTTGAACGACCTCTTGTTTCCAGCATCCGCTCCAGAGATCTTGTTGTAAAATCTTCATTTTGCCATTACCCTTCTGCAAAGCTTGTTCACAATAAACTTCAAAAAGTCTTTTCTGGCCCCTTCTCAGGACCATGTTTTTCCTAGGGTGCAGGATTCAGACAGTGCCTATGCTGGCATCCTTGCCTCCCTCTGAAGCCTTAACACTCATTTCCTTTTTTTCAAGCTCTTCTTCCTCTGGCCTCCATAACAGCCAGGGACTGTCTCAGAGCTCTGAGGTTCATGGCCTTTGATCCCTCTGGCCAGACTCAGCATGAGAAAGTTTCAGTTGTTTCTGAAGTCATTTTGGCTTCAACATGTGCATCCCTTTGAATTTGTAGATGTTCATCGTGTTTCACTGTTGCAGTCATTACAGTTGGGTTATCCTGCTGGTAGGCTACCCACAGTCTGCCTGAATTCCAACGTCTAGGTCCGGCGTCGGTTGCTGTCGCCTCCTCCCTGACGTCAGTGCGCCAGGGGTATAAAAGATGCAGCCGACGCCATTTTCTTTAGTCTTTCCTGCCGCGTGGTGCCCGAAGCAAAAGCAGTTCGCAAGTGCCGGTCGGTCGTCTCCTGAGATTTATAAATTCGATTTTCAGATCCGAAGTCTTCATTAAAGCTAAGTACCCCGTTGGGGAAATTCTTTTCTTGCTCCAGACCAATGTCAGAAAAAGTTAATAATTGTATTTCTTGTGGGAAACAAATACCTCATAAGGATTTTCATTCTTACTGTATTCCTTGCCTAGGCCCTGACCACAACGTTGCTAATCGTCGGTTTTGTGTTAGATTTAACCAACGCACTGTTAAGCGTCGGTACGATTTTGCATTTCATTACTTTGGCAGAAGATTCAATTATATAATGCTGTCAGGACAGCCGACTACCGGAGTTTATAAAAAGCGCAAAGAAAAAGAAAAGGACAGGCATCCGAGGTCCAAAACTGCAGACGAGGCCTCCGCTAGGCCAGTCGCCAGTTCTTGGTGAGGCGCTTTCGCAGCCCCTGACGCCCGCTACCTCAGAACCACAGGCCGCTTCCGACTCCCACGTGGAGCTGACTAGGCCGCTGGAAACTCAAGGTATTGGACACTCGGAAACTATTCCCTCAGATGGGTCCGGAGCCGCTGAACAGGCATCGGCTTCTGAGGGTGTTTTCAGGCCTACACAGTTGTATGTGAAACCTACTTCAGCTTCAAAGACTAAAGCAGCTCTAAAGACAAAGAAACAAGTACAGCATTCCCCTGGACAGGCCTCCATGCCTAAAAAACAGATGCTTAAAATGGCCGAAGACCTAATTACTTTGATCAGGGGTTCCCATCCCCCTCCTGATAAGAGGCCTAGGCAAGAGATAGAATATGAATCTTCAGATCAGGTTTCCATGTCCTCTGATTCCTCTTCTGAACAGGAATATTCTCTTCCTCCCTATGAGGATTCTGATGCTGAAGAATCTATCCCTTCAGCCTCTCCTCCTGATGATTACTCTTTTGGGGAGACACTGCATCCTATGAGGGAGCATTTCCACTGGGAGAGCTAAGATTACTCAGAATCCAAGAAAAGGCTCAGAGACTTCCTTTTATTACCTCAGCACAGGCCCCTTGCTATTCCCCCTGTGTTAGACATTGTAGATGATGTATTCTCAGAGTCCGGTCTGTCTCCAGACTCTTTACCTCCAGCTCCTGTTAAGCCAGACAGATACTACAGGGTTCCTGATTTGCATAAATTTCTTTATAAAAACCCTGCTGCTGACCCAGAAACTATCTCTCAGGGTCCCAAAGGGTCAAGGCTTCCACTGCAAGAAACCCTATCCCCTCTGATAGGGATTCTAGGGCTTTGGACAGATGGGGGAAAAAGATTTATACTTCTGCTACCTTGGCTGTAAGAGCTTTACATTGGCAGTTTCATATGCTTAAATATCAGCAATATCTTATGTCACTGCTTAAACAGAAAATGTTGACAAATACAGAATGTGCAGAAAACAAGGACATGCAGGATTGTTTGCATGCAGCTGAACAAATGGGAAAGCATACTTTGCAATGTGGTTTTGATTCTCTAGAGGCCTCCTGCAGGGCCGCTGTTACAGGTTCTGTCATTAGGAGGCATGCTTGGTTAAAAGAACAAAATCTGCCTGATCATGTTAAAGCAAAACTATTAGATACTCCATTACAGCAAGATACTTTGTTTGGTGTTAAAGCAGCAGAGGTCTTGAAGAAAATGGAGGATAAAGCTAAATCTATGCAAACAGTCAAGGATTTCTTGCAGGTACAGCCTCCCAGATTTAGCAGGAACTGGCCTACTAAGAATTGGTCCTTTCCAGTGTCAGACAGGCCACAAAGAGTCGGATACAGATGCCCCAGAGGCAGATCACAACCCCAAGGCTCATACAGGCCTAACCAATGGGGTGCTTCTACCTCCAAAAGCGGAGAGGAAAAATCACAGCCATACAGGAAACAGTCTCAATGACTTTCCTCTGCCAGCACCAAGCACTTATCTTCTGGCAGCCCCTTTGGGGGGAAAACTAGCACTTTTTTCACAAAATTGGCACGTGATCACCCAGGACAAATGGGTCTTAAATATCGTATCACAAGGCTACACGTTCCACTTTCACACCCTGCCAAGGCCAAATGGTATGCCAGACCTGCCACGCAAACAATGGGCAGAGGCACAAAAACAAGTTTCATCCCTCATGGACATGAGAGCCATTCAGCTAGTACCACAGCAAGAGCAGGGACTAGGATTCTACTCAAGGCTATTCTTGGTGCCCAGAAAGGACAAAGCCTGGAGACCAAAACTGGACCTGTCTATCCTAAACACATTCCTGGATATTCCAAAATTCAAAATGTTAACTCTGCAGCAGCTTGTGCCCATGCTGGGCAAGAAGGCTTGGCTTGTGACTTTAGACTTAAAAGAGGCATACCTGCATGTCCCAATCAGACAATCATGCAGAAGATACCTCGGATTTATAGCTGGCTCAATGCACTACCAGTTCTCTGCACTGCCCTTTGGCTTATCTACTGCGCCCCGGGTCTTCACAAAGTGCCTGGCACCAGTGATTGCATTTTGCAGACAAAGAGGAATACAAATATATCCTTACTTGGATGACTGCCTCATTCAAGCAGAGAACAAGGACATTCTACTACAGCATCTGGCGTTTGTAAAAAGATTACTAACAGGTCTAGGGTACACAGTAAACAAAAAGAAGTCAAAATTCGTACCCTCTCAAGAGATAATATTCCTGGGTGCAAGCTTAAATACAACTGTCCAGATGGCTTATCTCATGCCAGACAAACACAGACAACTGACTACTTATTTCAAAATGTTGGCAACAAAGACCCAGTTATCTGCAAGAAAAATTCTGCAGGCTTTGGGCTTCATGGCATCCTGCATTGTGCTAATTCCATATGCAAGACTGCATATGAGGAAACTTCAATGATATCTAAAAAGTGTTTGGACTCAACATTGCCACAGCCTGGAAACAATAATTACCCTCATTCCCTGCCTGCAACAGGAGTTTCGATGGTGGGCAAAAGCCTGTCACCACAACATGGGACAGCCATTCACCTTACCCACAGCCAGGCAGACATTGACAACATATGCATCAGATTATGCCTGGGGGGCCCATATGGCAGGAAGATATATTCAGGGCACATGGTCCACAAGTCATATGCATCTACATATCAATCAAAAAGAGATGCTAGCTGTTCAGAATGCTCTGACAGCCTTCAAGGATCTACTTCATCCAGGACAACTGCTGATAAGGACAGACAATACTACAGTCATGTGGTACATAAACAAGCAGGGAGGCACACATTCCTACCCACTCTGCAGACTAGCCATGAACTTGTGAGACACAGCATTGACTTACCAAGTACATCTGCGAGTACAATTCCTGCCAGGAAGGACAAATACCCTGGCAGACGAACTAAGCAGAAACCTAATGGATCCCCACGAGTGGAAATTGGATCCACAAGTCTTCAGCATGATAACAAGGAACTGGGGATGCCTGGACATAGACCTATTTGCCTCCCCTCACAACTACCAAATACAGAGATTCTGCACAAGGACTTATCACAAGCAAGCATGGAAAGTGGATGCTCTATCTTTCAGTTGGAAAGACCTAACAATATATGCTTTTCCTCATCTGCCTCTCCTTCCCAAAGTACTCCTCAAGGTCAGACAAGAGAGAGCAAAAATGATACTGATTGCCCCAGACTGGCCCCGCCAGCACTGGTACCCAATCTTAAAGAGCTTGTCTCAATGCCCAGCTTGGACATTACCTCATATTCCTCGCTTATTGACCCAACAAGACAGTCAGATACTGCACAGCCAACTCAGGACCTTAAACCTGGCAGCATGGCGGATAATGTAGCCAGTCAAGACACACCTCCCTCTAAAGCAGTGATGGCTGTTATTTTGGAGGCCAGGAGGCTTAGCACCAGAAGATCTTATGCAGAAAAATGGAAGAGATTCTGCGCTTGGAACCAGGCACAAGGTTTTGACACGATTGTTACAAATATTCCTCAGATTTTGCAATACCTAACTGAGATGCTTGATAAAGGCCTTTCCTTTTCATCAATTAAAATTCATGCCTCTGCCATTTCAGCTCATTACAATACAGAACCACCTGTTTTTTCTCATCCATTACTAAGGCAGTTCCTCAGAGGGGCCAAAAACATAAGACCTCCAAGGAGAGCACCAATACCTGCATGGGACCTCAACTATGTCTTGGAAAAACTCACACTGCCTCCGTTTGAGCCAGCCTCTACAGCTGATATAATATTCTTATCCTGGAAAACAGCTTTGCTCCTAGTAATAACCTCTGCTAGACGAGTCTCAGAGTTACAGGCATTCATGGCTGTGGAACCTTTTATCATTTTCCATCCTGACAAGGTTTCTCTGCGGACAAACCCTACATTTATGCCTAAGGTAGTGTCCAGTGTGGCCCTTAACCAAACAGTCCATTTGCCTACCTTTTATCCAAACCCTCAGAATAAGGGTGAGAGAATTCTGCATTCTTTGGACATTCACAGGCAGCTACGCTTCTACTTGTCCAGAACCAAAGCTTTCAGAAAGACTGAACAACTTCTAGTGGCATATGCTGCAGGATCACAAGGAAAGCCTGTCTCAAAGCAGACTATTTCAAAGTGGATAGGCCACTGCATTTGTTTCTGCTATTCACAGCATGGCAAATCAGTGCCTAAGAGCATTAGGCCACATTCAACCAGAGCAGCAGCCACTTCAGCAGCCTTCCTCAGAGGAGTAACAAAGACATCTTAGAGGCTGCAACTTGGAGTTCAGTGCATACTTTTACAAAGCACTATCACTTACCTCTTTACTCTAAATCCAGGGCAGGTTTTGCCACTGCAGTTCTGCAGGGCCTGATAGCCTCTTCTAATCCTATTTAGCACCAGCCTCCCTACCTTAGCTTTAGGATTCAACTCAGTTGTAATGACTGCAACAGTGAAACATGATGAACATAGTACAGTTGTGTACCTACCATAAATGTAGATGTTCAAGTGTATTCACTGTTGCAGTCCAGGTTACCCTCCCACCATCCCCCTTTTCCTTTGCTGGGACTTGTGTACTTCTCTATTCTATACAACCTATGTGGTGTATTTGCTTGTAGATGAAGGAAAAGTTTTTTGTGCATGCATGCTTTTTGGCATAATTTAGCCTACCATTTTAGGGGCACCTGACATCTGGGGCAAGAAAAACTGAAGAAAATGGATTCGGCTGCATTTTTTATACCCCTGGTGCACTGACGTCAGGGAGGAGGTGACAGCAACTGACGCCGGACCTAGACTTTGGAATTCAGGTTGACTGCGGGTAGCCTGCCAGCAGGATAACCCAATTGTAATAACTGCAACAGTGAATACACTCGAACATCTACATTTATGGTAGGTACACAACTGTACTTTCCTCTTCTGCTTTGTCTCAAGCAGGAACTTCAGTGGTGTATTCAGCAGTTGTCTCTAAATCTAGGGCTTCCTTTTCATCCCCCATTTCCCTCTCAGGAGCTGTTCACAGATGCTTTAGACGTGGGATGGGGGAGCAGCCTTTGGCTCCCTAAATGAGCAGGGTGTTTGGTCACCTCTTAAACAGAATACATCAGTGTTAAAGAAATGATTGTCCTTCTGCTAGCTCTTCAGGCTTTTCATCCTCTCTTCCCCCCGGGACCTCTCAAGGTGTCTACAAGACAATACCACAGTGATGTGGTATGCAAACAAATAGGAGGACAAGATCTTATCTGTGCCAGTTAGCACTCCAGGTGTGGGAACTTGCTATCCATTATCAAGTGACTCTCCAGGCAGTTTACATTCCCTCAGGTTAAAATATTGTGGAAGACGCACTGAGCAGGTCCTTACCCAGTCCCATGAATGGATGCTTCACAGGGATGTGTTTCTGGACATTGTCCACCAGTAGGGTACTACTCAAATAGATCTTTTTACTGTCCTCTCAACAGACTACTTCCTCTTTTTTTGTGCCAGAGTCCTAGGTTCTCTGATTTGGAAGGTGGATGCCCTACCTTTTTCTTGGAAAGGGATGTTTCTTTCCCTCCCCTTCAACTCATTACAAGAGTCCTTTTCAGAATTCAACAAGATACTCCCAAAAATCTTATTGGTGACACCCTTTTGGCCGAGACAGCATTGGTTCTGCATTTAGCCAAGGGCAGTCATCACAAGTTACCTCACAAGGTGGATCTACTCGTACAAGACACAGAATCTCTCATCCATCCCCACTTGTCCACTCTTCAGCTGACAGTATGAGTGATAGGCTTTTGATTCCACATAGACACCATTTTTCTGAGCATGTGCTTAGGGTCTTGTACGAGGCCAGGAAACCCAATTCTAGGAAATTCTACTTATCCAAATGTAAGAGGTTTTCGATTTGATTTTTTTTCTTGTAACATGGATCCACATTCAGTTGATGTTCCTTTGGTTCTCTCTTATCTGTGTGAATTGCTCAATGCTGGTTTGGCTTATTCTTGTGTTAAGGCCCACTTCTCGGCTATCTCTGCTATGTCTGCCTTTATCTCCTCCTTTAGCTTCTACATTTGAAGCTAAACAATTTCTTAAAATCGTCCTTTATATTAGGCTTCCCAGGAAGCCTGCTCCTCCTCCTCCTCCCTGGGATCTTGATTTTGTTTTGGAAAAATTGACTCTGGCTCCTTTTCAGCTTACAGCTTCAGCTTCCTTGCAACATTGCTCTTGGAGGACACTTCTTTTGTTAGCCCTTACTTCTGCCAGACAGGTGCCTGAGCTTCAAGCCCTTATGGCTTGTCCTCTTCTTTTTGATGTTTCATAAGGACATTGCATACTAATCCTTTTATACCCAAGGTGGTAAATGAGGTGTCCTTTAATCCGTCTATTCATTTGTCTACTTTTTTCCCTTATCCAGAATCTGCCAGTGGGAAGGTGTTACACATGTTGGATGTAAGTAGGCAACTCAGATTTTATTGGATAAGATTTTGACTATTAGAAAATCTGATCAGCTCGGTTTCCTTTCATCCTAGATCCTTAGGATTAGTGGTGTCTAAGCAGATAATTTCTTCTTGGATCTCTAAAGCTATTTCTTTTTGTTGTTCCTTTCATGGTAAGGGCCTTCCTTATTCTGTTAAGGCTCATTCTAGTAGAGCTGTGATATCTTCTGGTGCTTTTTTCATAGGTTGGTACTAGGCTATCAGCCCTAGGGCCTATACAAGCCTAGCCATAACAATTCCCTGGCTATTTCTCCCCCCAAGGGATTGGATACTAACTCTGTTCTTGAGGCAGCTACCTGGACTTCTGTGCATATATTTGCCAAGCACTTACAAGTTGGTGGAATTTCCAGAGCTAGAGCTGGTTTTGCTAGGACCATCTTTCATGGCTTCCCAGAGGACTCTGCTGGTCCTTCCTCCTCCCTCTGTTATTTCTAAGCTTTGGCACTCTCCCTAGTGTAATGAATACTACAAAGGTGAAGACAAGGACATAGTACAGCTGTGTAAGATCTTACTATAATAGTAGATGTTCCTTGTCTTCACTGTTGCAGTATTAACTCCCCCCTTCACCCCTTTGTCCATTTTTCTTCTGAAAGTACTGATTACCTTTCTTTTCCTTTGACTGGCATTCCTACAGGGGCTTTCAGTTCTGAGGATGGTATGGCTGGACATCACCTTTATGCCCATCGCTAAGTAAGGAACATATGTGTGACATACGCTGTACCATAAAGCAATCTAAAGGCTTTGGTATACTGGCCAGACGTCGAGCCTCTCTTGGCAGGGGATCCTAATGTAAAGAATATTGCAACAGTGAAGAGGACGACATCTAACATTATAAGATTTTACACAACTGTACTGTTTGTGGTATATGTTGCCTATTGTAGAAAATGTGACACATTCTATGTAGGAAAAACTAGAAGGTAATTATGAAAAACAATGTGCAAACATATGTATGCAGTTGAATTGGAAATATAAAAATGTGCTTTTTAGATATTCTGCAAGGAAAAACTTAACCAAGCTAGGTTTTCCACTGTGTGATTTCTTAAAACCTCTTATATTAGAGGTAATATGGGATATATGCAAATTAGTCCTTAAGGACATCAGGTGTTTCAGCTATATGGCAGTTCTGAATGCCCATGACTTTTTTTTCCTTTTTAAGTCTGTTATGGAGAAATTCAGGCCAATAAAGCCAAACGCCACTAGCTGTGGGCATCCATGTTTCAGCCTTCTTATGGCCTTGTCATTTTGCAGGCACCCTAATGGTTATGGACATTAGCTGGGTACGGTAACAGTGGTTCCAAATGTTAGTCAAATAGTCCACTTATGCTGTGCTGATGAGGCCTTAAGAAGGCTGAAACATACATTGCCTTTGTGTTATAATAAATCTTAATTTAAGGAAGATTTATTAATTGAGCCCAGTTTACACTTACTTGAGGAAACTGGACTGACAGTATTGTAAGCTTTAGTGTTGTAATGGTATGTAAGTTATCTTAAACAGTTAACGCTTAGCTGTTCCTTTAAATGTTACATTAAGTTTTTTAAAACTTCTTTATTAAATCATATTTTAAGTTGTGACACGAGTTTACATTCATTAATTAGAAAGAAAGCAAACTGTAATAGATTTCCATTATTATTGTGATAAGTGTACATGTATGTTTTATTTTTAACAATTTTCATTCACTCCAATATTACGCAAATTGCTCCTTTCCTGCTTTCCCATAAACCGCACTCCTCATGAGCATTATTCTGCATGCATTGTTTCCACACGCTCTGTTTATTTCTATGAAATGTGCCTTTTCCCTTTTCTAAGGATTCCACACCCTGTGCTTTTATCCCTTGTACAATATTCAAAACTTCTGTTGTGGTTGCTAGTAAATTTTTTGTAGCAGCCAGTAGCATTAAACTTAGTAAGGCTTTACTTATGAATAGGTCCTGTATTGCAGCTAAAAATAATAATTTACTTAGTTACTACAGTTCCCCCCCCCAGTATTTCTGTCAAGAATATTTTGTAGAGAATTTTTAAAAACTGCCAACTAGTTACATTCACAAAAAACATGTTCACAATTACCTCATTTCCCTGTCATATCAACAGCACTTATTCACCTGACAAAAAATCCCCTGATGTATACTTGGGTTATAAAAATACCTATGCAAACTGTTCCATGCAAACATCTTAAATTTTCTGGACCTTGTTGCATACTTGAAAGCACTGAGAATTTCTTTTCAATGTTCTTTTTTAATTTGACTTTCTGTTAGCTTTTCTCAATCTTTCCTACCTCCCTTTGACTGATTCTTATATTTAGCATGCAGTACTAATTATCTCATTTTTGTAGTAACGTCTTCCATTTTACACTCAGAGCTGGTATTTCACATAACACCTCTGTCTTTCTCTCTGCCTTTATGCTGTTATCAACCCCTAGTAGTGAAAGCAGTCTCTCCGTTGCCTTTTCCTTCTGAGTAATTTGTTTCCATTACGTTAGTTCTTTGATAATTTCCCACCTTTAAATTCCAGCCCCCTACTTGCAGACCTTCTAATAGGAATTCTAATAGGTAGAATCCCCTTTATCCATTCCTGCACTGGCTTAGATACTAGAATATATTCTGCTGCTTTATGAATGTAATAATTTGTGTCGTTGTTAATTTTCTCCTTGTGGACTTGCATCCAAAATCCTAGTGACTTTATATCTTGCAGTTCCCCCCTTTCATTGTTATTCTTTTCCACATTGTTTTATAACTTTCTGTTAAGTTATGTATATGAGCCATAACTTCATAGATTTAAAATATCCTTTCAGTTTGGATAACCGTAAACCACTTTGTTCTATGGGTAGAATCAATGTATCCCACTTAAACTCTTGTTCTCTTCCCTTCCAAAATAAATTCCTTTAGCTCTTTATCAATTACCATACACAACTTCTCTTCTGGTTGATGAAAAGATGCCCAAACAGTATATAAAACTCTAAAGAGACTAAAACATTTCAACTACTACTTCCTTTCTATTCATATCCATAATCAAGGGCTTCTGTTTCCTCAGTTTTGGTGTTTTCTTCTTATTCTCGTCTCACTCATCTTTAGCTGCTATAACCGTATCCTTTTAATCCACGTACCTAAATACTTAATCTTGTTATGCCCCCATACATATGGGTGTTGCTGAACCAGTTCATGGTTTGGCACATTGTTTACAACAATAGCATTTGTTTTATCTTCCTTATTTTAAAATCCAAAAAGACTTGAAACTGTCTCAAAATGTCCCACATCACCACATTGCCCTTTTCTGGATTTATCAAGTACAAAATTGTCATCTGAAAATAAAGATAACTTTTCTTGATTAACATGCCAGTTATGTACTTGAATTTGAGAGTTCTTTTCTTTGCCAGTAGCGCTAAATATAAAGCAAATGGCAAAAGGGAAAGAGGACACCCCAGCTTGGTTCCTTTGTTCATACACAGTTGTCAGAGAGGAACCCTTTCAACTTACTTTTTGCCTCTGAAGCTTTATGTATTCTCCTAATTAACCATATACCATATCATTCTATCGGGGAATGCAAATGCTTCCAATTGCTCTGTTCATAAGTTACCATCTGACTCTGTTGGATGCTTTCTCTGTATCATGGCCCACCAGCAGCAGCAGTATTTTCTTGTATTCTGCTTCCCTCTGGATTAACATTGTTCTATTAATATTATTAAATGTTTGCGTCTCCTCCACAAAACTGCATTGTTCCATATTCATCAATTTTTGATAAAACCTGTGCTATTCTCTTAGCTAGTGTATATATAAACATATTTTAACTATAGTTTAAAATTGAAATGATTTTATATAAAACTTGATCTGAAGCCTCTTTATCCTGTTCGGGTAGTACAGCTGTTTCCAAGATGCTGGTGATCCCTTTCCTTTTACAGTACTGTTAAATAAAGCTTTTCAGATCTTCCCATCTAACTTCCACAGGTATACCATCTGTTCCTGGGAACATCTCTAATGATTGATTATACATCACAATTTTTATTCTTTCTTATCTTAATTAATTGTTGAGCCTTTTCTTCCTCTAACCTTGGCCTGATTAAATCTTATGCAAATATTTCCACCTGTGTTTTTGGTTATTGGTTATTTTTCTTATATTTCTCTAACTTAAGCATGATTAAATCTTAAATAAATATGTCCATCTGTTTCTTTGGTTATTTTTCTTATGATAAGCTCCCTAAGTTTGACAACAACACTTTCTACCATCTGTTGTCCAAGTCATTGTGCTAAAATTGTTTGTTCTGAAGTTATCTAAAAAATAATTGCTTAACAGCAACTTTTCTGAACTCTTGCATATTATCTAAATACTCTTATTTTCTTTTTAGTGCTCTGCAGCTGCTGTTCCTGTTTTTAAACATCTGTATTAAATTATCACTTAAGACACAGGCCCACATACACATATACAGTAATAGAAAAGAAAAACCATATCAGCATTTTTTATTTTATATACATTGTATATTACATATACCCTTTCTTTTTTTTTTTTTATAAAAAGTGTCATTCAGTTGAACATTGCATAAATTGCTCAATTCCTGCCTTCCTTTAAATTTCACTCTTCCTACTCCTGAACATTTATTCTACAAGTATTGTTCCCACAAATTCCATTTCTTTCTATGTAATTTGCTCCTTCCCTTCTCCAAAGATTCTCCTACTAGTTGTTTTATAACTTTTGCAATATTCAGTGCTTTAAAAACAGTTGTGTTAGGTTTTAATCTCCATTTTGAAGTAATTGCTTTTTTGTTAGCCAGTAGAATTAAACTAAACCTTACTATGTCTAGGCAGTTGAGATCCTGTGTCCCTGTTCAAAAGAATAATTTCCTTAGTTACAGCCGTTTTCTCCCCAGTATTGCTGACAAAGTACTCTCTAGGGATTTTTGGTATACTCCCAAAAAATATGTTCCAAGATGCATCTGTCTTCACCTTCACACCTCCAACATTTGCTATCTACCTGAAATGTCTGCTTGGGGTATAGAAATACGTATGCAAAACCTTCAAGCAAAAATCCTAAATCTTCTGTACTTTTCTTACTTGGGAGCCATATACATGCCTCTGCCTTTGTTCCCTTTTAAATTGTGTTTCCACTCTCTCTTCTCAGTCTTTTCTAAACTCCTCTGATTTTATTGTTGCCATGCAGTATTTTATATGCCCTAATAATTATCACCCTAAGCAGCTTCTTTTCTAGATTTGACTAAAAACTCTCACCAGGGCAGGTGTTTCAGTTAGGACTCCCCTATCACTTTCTCTCTGCTGGTACTCTGATACCAATTCCTGGTAGGTAAAGCGGTCTCTAACCTGCGGTCCAGACTTCTTCCTGGCCTCATCCCACTCTTTTACCTTTCCTTCTCTAGTTATTTGCTCCCAATGCCAGTTGCTCCTGTTCTTGTTCTGTTACATTCCCCTTATTCTTCAGTTCTTTAATTTTTGTCAGTCCCTCTAAATAATTCTTATTATTTCATTCCTATATCTTTCTCTTTTATTTCTACCCTGTTTTTCATTTTATTCTACTCACTAGCTGTCTTTTCTGAAGAAATGTATTTCTTCCCTAATGACTTTTGAAAAATTTCCACTACCCACTCCTTGAATGTCTCTTTTTAACAAGTAAATTGGAAGCAATTGTTTCTCATTTTACTTCATTACCCAGCATCTTTATCGTAGCTTTTATTGATGCATAATCCATAATGTATATTGGTATGTGTCAAACCTTTCAGTTTAATACACATACTCCTGTTAAATATAAATTGTCTAGTCAGTCACAGTTATAGTGCTTTGAGGAATAATTTGTGAATTGTTTAATTTCTTGCTACTAAATTCATGTCTTCTATACCAAGCATTCTCACAAATTCCTTCAGAAAGCTACACTTCTTTGTTAGATTTTACCTTTTAGGTTTCCCTGATATATCCTCATTATTTCAAATCCTGTTTAAGTCCCCACAAATAAATAATACTCCTTGTTGAAAGCAGATGGTTTCTCCCAGAATCTTTATTAGCTCCATAATAAGTTTTTGGAGGAATGTAGTTAAATGCTGGCATAAACCTCCCTGCATGCCAGTAGCCCTTTACTACAACAAATCTACCATTATTTTTTTTTTCCAAACATCATTATTGAATTATCACTTGTGACGTAGGCAAATTTACATTTGCATAAAAGTAATCAAACTATATTAACATAAACATTATACTTCACATATATTGCTGTATATCACATAACCTAAGCAGTATTACATAAATTCCTGCTTTTTTATTGTCTTTTTCCCTTTTCTATCATTATTGGAGTCCCTCTAGCATTCAGTATCATTACTCCCCTTTTCCTTTGTCCTTGGTATTCTGCTGAATGTCCATCCTGAAATCCTATCTTTGTCAAATTCACTTCCTCATTTCTATCCAGATGTGTCTCCTTTTCCATGTTAATATGGACAGAGTAGCCATTATGATGGAAATCTCTTACTCCCACCTGTTATAGATGACAGTTCATTGAATGTGTATTTCCAACCTTTAATTTCCATGCACACACTAATGTTTGGCAGGCTGATCTTTTTAAGGAGGTGCTTTTTCTCCTCTCCATTTTAACCTATGTCACGTTTTCAAGAGTTTTTACTTCATTGAAAACATTCAAACAAAAATCTAAATACATTTTCAGAACCCCCACCCCTTATAATTTAGAGCAAACACACATACGTACTTTTTCATCAAATGAAGTTTACTCCTCCAGATAGGAGCAGTTGCTCTAAATCCACATCTGCACCCACAGGCCCTACTTGATCTAAAATTAAATTTACCATGCTAAAGTACATTTTGCAGCCTGTGATCCTGTTTACACAGTTTTAGTCTATTCTTTTATCGCTGTTCACCTCCCAGATATGAAAAGCAGCTTGCATGCTTTCAGTAAACATTAACTTTTAGCCTTAAGAAAAAGTACACTGGCTACTTTTAATGATTAAACTGAATTATACATTGTTCTTTTTAATGCATTAAAGTATTAAAACTGTGGGGAGTCTACTACTTATTCTCTTCCCATAGTTTCAATATTCATTTATTTTTTACTGAACTGCTTGCAATGTACCTTTTAAATGCTACATTTCTCTCAACAAAGAGTGTTCAGAACTCTAAAGATTAATGGCTTGCACCTACAGATGTTCTCCTGTTCCCATGTTACATTATTCTTAACGTGAGGGAAATTCTACTTAGGCGACCCAAACATCTGGCCAGTATACCAAAAATGTAAGCTACTGTGAAGTATGTGCGATGTTGCACGTAGAAGAGTCGAGCGTCGGCCATAAAAGTGATGTTTGCACATACCAGCCTCAGAACCTCTCTGCTGCCAGTCTGAACAATATCTTCCAGCTGTCCATCTGATCGACCAAAGTTTATCTTCTTTCAGACAAGTGCCCCGTTGGGGTATCTCTTTTACGCTTTTGCTGCTGCATGCTTGTTAGAGGTTAATGTCAACCAAGAAGGACAAGTGCCACTGTCGGAGACTGATTCCACACAAACACAACCGCGACCAGTGTCTTTTTTGTTTGGGATCCGATCACGATTATAAGGCCTGTACCATTTGTCAGGTGTTCATCCCTAAAACTCTCAGCAGTCATCTGTCCACCCTTTACCTTGAGAATCGGAGACTGAAATGACTAGCGTTGGGTATGGAAGGTGCTGCTGGTCCGTCGGGTGAGCCTCCGAAGAAGGTGAAAAAGGTAAGGCTTAAGTCTTTGGCTGCACCTCTGATCTCAGACATCCCTCTCAAAGCCAGTGAAGGACTGGAGGTAAGTACGGTGTTTGGTCCTCCTCCTATGGAGGGTACTAATACAGAAGCTGCTAGGGAGGGTTCCTACAGCATGTCCGCAGAGGTTTTGCAGATGTCTGTTTTGGACAGTAAGGGGGAACCATGGCTTGTTCCTCGCAGTACCTCTCCCTGCTCGTTCCATTGAGGTTGTGTCAGTGTCTGATTTGGGGCCCAGGCCAATGACCACCCTTCCTTCCCAAACTAGGGTAATCCTTCCTCTTAAGAGAAAGCATGCATCTCCCAGTCTAGAGTCTTCCCTAGAATGGCAAGCTTTTTCCCAAGGGATTTTGAATGCTTTCATGGCACTTAGGCCTTCTACCTGACATCCTCCTAACCCAGCATCTCCTATTTCCCCCACCATCTGCTGAACTTGAGGCCTCTGAGGAAGATGATTCATCCTGTGATGAATCCCTGGCTTACTCCACTCAAATTGATTCTCCTCTGGAATATGCCTCCCCGAAGTGGATTCCAGCAGCGGGGATTTTCCTGCAGAAGATATTTCCTTTGGATAAACTGTCTCCAAAATGACAGATTGCTACAAGTGGGGAAGGTCACAGGTCTCAGAGGTTCAAAAGTGGTATTATGACCTCTGACCTCTTACAAATTGATGCTGTTTCTTCTTCAGCCGTCCTTCCTGTCTTGCCAGCCTTTCAAGATGCCTTTCTGGCAGCATCTAAAAATCCTGAATATCAACCTCCTGCTTCTAAAAGGCCAGACAGGTTTAATAAGGTGCCTGAGGACAGTAGATACCTGTATAAATGTCCTCTTGCAGACCCAGCTGTGATCTCTCTGTCTGCTGATAAAACTGCCAAGTTACTGCCCTCTTCCAGTCTCCCCTCAGATAAGGAGAGTAAAATGATGGAGAGAATTGAAAAAAAGCTGTACACCTCTTCCACTCTGGCCTTCATGGCCATTAATTATCAGACACATATGTCCAAATATGTTCTGGCTCTTCTTTCACAGGCCTCCACATTACTGAATGGTCTCCCAGACTCTGCAGCAAAAACCCAGCTTTCCTCTCTCTTGGGACTGTCTTCCCATGTTACCAGAAATTCAATTAAGTGCAGTTATGATACAGCAGAGGTGTCTGCTAGATCAGCAGCATCTGGTTCAGTCTCAGGAGATATTCTTGGCTTAGGTTGCTGCTTTTGCCTGAGGATTTCAAGGTAAAAATTATGGCTGCATCTCTGGAGAGCACTGCCCTTTTTGGTTCTGATACTGCAGCTCTCTTCAAATCCCTTCAAGAGAAAGGAAAAGAACTTCAGGAGCTTAGACATATTTTTGTCTCCCCAGTTCCTACATTTCATAGGAACTACCCTTCGAGAACTAATTTCTTTAGGAAGAAGGCCCGTACACCTTCAAAACAACACAAGAAGACCCACCTAGGCAGACGCTTCCTAGGTCTCGGCCATCTTCGGCTCAAAAGGCCCTCTTTCCAGACAAGCCAGGTAGTCTATGACTACCTGGCAACCTCCTCAGAAATCCCCCT
This sequence comes from Protopterus annectens, assembly GCF_019279795.1. NCBI lineage: Eukaryota > Metazoa > Chordata > Ceratodontiformes > Protopteridae > Protopterus > Protopterus annectens. The sequence continues at coordinate 693,276,043 of NC_056727.1, forward strand.
TTCCCTGTACTTTTCTCTCTCCCTTTCAGTTTGGACAAGCATTACCACAGACAAATGGGTCCTCTCCATTGTTCTAAGAGGCTATTACATAACTTGGAAATCCAGTCCTGCCTTCATGGGGATTGCATAACCTCCGAAGGACCAGATCCACGTTTTTCCCTCAAGTCATCCAAGACTTGCAGGCACTAGGAACCATACAGGAGGTTCCTACTTTAGAATAAGGAAAATAATTCTGTTCCAGAATGTTCTTACTTCCCAGGAAAGATGGCTCATGGAGACCAATTTTAGGCTTGTCCCAACTCGGTTTATTCTTTCAAGTACCCTCCTTCAGGATGCCCGCCCTACAAACTGTGTTCCCCCTCTTGTTACCCCAGGCTTACCTGGTTTCCTTTGACATAAAGGATGCATACCTTCACATTCCCATCCACCCTCTAGTCAGGAAAATTTTACATTTTTCCATTGCTTCCTCTCATTTTCAGTTCTGTGCCTTGCCCTTTGAACTCTCTATGGCACCAGGGGTATTCACAAAATGTTTGGCTTTTGTTGTGTTTTGCAGACTCCAGGGATTCCCATTTACCCTTACCTGGATGACCTGCTCATACAAGCAAAACATCCAGTCACCTTGCAACAGAACCTTCAAACCACCATCTCATTCTCCTTAGTGTGGGTTTAACCCTCAACTACAGCAAGTCTTACCTAACACCCTCTCAGGACTAGGTATTCCTAGGTTCCAGGATAAGAACAGACCTCATGATAGCATTCTTGCCCTCTCAAAAGGTGCAGTCTCTGCAGACTTACTTCCTTCAGTCACTTCTTCAACCTTCTCTGACTGCCAGGGAATTCCTCAGGATGCTAGGGTTCATGGCTTCAGTAATACCAATGCTACCTCTAGCCAGACTCCACATGCCTAAATTCCAGTGATACTTGAAGACACACTGGTCCCATCAATTCTCATCCTCTAGAATTTGTCCTCCACTTCTGCCTTGCCTAAAGAAGCAATTGCATTGGTGGATTCACCAAATTTCTTGTAACCAACCCAGGACTTTCCTTTGCAGCCACTACCCCTCCTTCAGGAAATGCTCACAGATTCTTCTGATATGGCTGGAGGGACTACCCTGGGAAAAGTCCAAGGGATGTGGTCTCCCTCCACAAGGAAGCAACACATCAACATCAAAGAGATGAGGGCTCTGATCCTGGCCCTTCTAGTCTTCTCCTTCCAGGTTCTTTGAAGCTGTTCAGGGACAGCACCATGGTTCTCTAGTATGTGAACAGGAGGGGGGGAACAAAGTCCTACTTATTCTGCAGATTAGCAATCCAAGCCTGGGAGATTGCTCTTCAAGCATAGGTAACTTTTATCTGCGGTTTACATCCCATCAGCTCTAAATGTTCAGGCAGACACTGAGCAGTTTCATGACACAAGCCCACGACTGGATGATCCACATGAATGTGTTTCTGGACATTCTTCAGCAGTGAGATACTCCTCAAATAGATTTCTTTCCCTCCCCTTTGAACAGACATCTTCAAAAGTTCTGTGCCAGATTCTCCCACATCCTGTGGTTTGGAAGGTGGATGACCTGTCATTCCTCTGAAAGGAGATGTTTCTCTACACATTCCCCCCCCCTTCCCTTTAATTCAGAAAGTCCTCCTGAAAATATAGAAGGACAAACCAGAAATCTTGTTGGTGACCCTCTTCTTCTGCAATTAGCCAAGGGCAATAATCACAAGTTACATCACAGGGTAGATCTACTCACACAAGACAAAGGATCACTCATTCACCCACATTTGGCAACACTGAATCTGACCTTGTGTGTGATAGGCTTCTGATTCCTTTCAGACACCTTTTTTCTGAGGAATTGTTTTTTCGTCCTGCAGCAGGCCAGGAAACCTAATACAAGGAGATCTCACTTGTCCAAATGGAAGAGGTTCTCCATCTGGAGTCTTAATAAGAGACTAGATCCATTTTCAGTGGATATCCCTCTAGTCCTTTCTTAATTATGTAAACTGCTCAAATCTGGACTAACTTATTCTTCAGTTGAAGCCCATTTGTCAGCCATTTCTGCATGTCTGCCTTTGTTTCCCCCTTAGCTTCTAGGTTAGAGGTCAAACTTTTCTTAAAAAAGACCTCCCAGGAAACCTGTTCCTCTTCCCTGGGGCCTAATAAACTGGATATAGTGGTGCATGAAAAAAAGAGAAAAGTAGCATTGATCATTGAAATCGCCACACTCAGTGACTACAGTGGCTTGCAAACGGAGAGACACAAAGTCATAAAATATCAGGATCTGCAGACAGAAATGAGAGCAATGTGGAGGAAAGATACCCAGACAGTTCCAATAGTAGTTGGAGCAACAGGCCTTATAAAAAAGAATCTACAATCATATTTAGATATGTTACCAATGCATGTAACTCCATACGAATTGCAGAAGGAGTCATTACTGGACACATTGCGGGTGCTGCGAAGAGCACTTTTGGTTGACATCAAAGATTGAAACAATACTAATTTAATGAATTTTAATCGTACTTTGACTTAGGAAAGGGGTCCATTCCTGACATGGTATTAGAAACTTAAAAGATATGAAGAAATTAAAAAAGACAGAGGACCTAAATTTTGTCTTGGAAAAACTGACCCAGACTCCCTTCAAGCCTGCTCCTTCCTCTTCCCTGAAATTCTGCACTTGGAAAACTGTTTTACTAGTAGCCAATACTTCTGCTAGGCAAGTTTCAGAACTCCAAGCTTTAATGGCTTCTCAACCCTTTCTTATTTACCACAAGGACAGGATGTCCCTGCGTACCATCCCTTCCTTCATTCCTGAAGTGGTTAATGACTTGTCTCTTAATCAGTTTATTCATCTACCCACCTTCTTCTCTTCTCCTCATAGCTCCAGTGAGAGGGTGCTACACACTTTAGATGCACACAGGCAACTTAGATTTTATCTGAACAAGACCAAACCCTTTAGAAAGGCTGAGAAATTTTTTGTTCTCTTTCATCCCCAGGGCGCTGGGTTAACCTTTCTCTCAACAGACAATTTCATCTTGGATTTCAAAGGGTATTATCTTTTGCTATCTCTCTCAGGGAAAAAACTTTTCTTTCTCTGTTAAGGCCCATTTAGCTAGAGCAGTGGCCTCCTCTGGAGCCTTCTTTAAATGACTGGACACTGCCTCTATCCTAGAGGCAGCTACTTGGTCCTCTGTTCATACCTTCACAAAACACTACAAACTGGATTTTATTTCCAGATCCAGAGCAGGATTTGCTAGAGCAATTCTGCATAGATTTGTGGAGACTTCTTGTGCTCCCCCCTCACTCATGAGCTTTGGTATTCTCCCTCATGTTATAAATACTGCAACATGGGAATAGAAGGACATTGAATAGTTTTGTAAAATCTTACCATAACCATAGATGTGCTTCTCTTCCATGTTGCAGTATTCTATCCCACCCTCCTTCTCCCTTGGTTCATGCTGTTCCTTGGATATTTCGTTTGTGTCTTTTCTTTGCACTGGTGTTCTGACTGGGGCATTCAGTTCTGAGGATGGTGCATGCAGACGTCGCTTTTATGGCAATGCTCTGCTGTTCTATGTGTAACGTCACATGTACCTTGCAGTAGCGTAAGTCTATGGTGTACTGGCCTGACGTTCAGATTGCCTAGGCGGAATCTCCCTCATGTTATGAATACTGCAACATGTAAGAGAAGGGCATCTATGGTTATGGTAAGATTTTACACAACTATTCTGTATCTGTCTTCAGTTAAAATCAGTCAGCAATGAGGAAAAAAATGCAGCTAAGTAGTTTGCAGATGCATGAACGAATATTTATAAATTTCTCTCAGAACCGAATGTGCAGACTTCCTTGGTCAGCTGCCTGTACCTGCAGACTTATTGTCTCCCACTGAGACCATTTGCTAATGGGGGGGACAAGCTAATAACTTTACAGATGCAAGAAAAGTACCTTTGTCCGTGCCTTTCATAATTTTGTCTTATTTTGTAAGCCTTTCTACTTTAAAAAGCCTTCATCTATAGCTTAAACTAAGGACATTAATCTAGACATCCACCAATGTAAAAAGAGGGAAATTACCATCTTAATTCTACATATAGTGATACACTTTTACACCACACTACACACCACATTTAACATAGCAGCCTAAGATTACGACATTATATTGACTTTTAACTGGCTATTGACCAGCCTTTCTTGTTTTGTTGCATTGCAAAGTCTATACATCTTGCAACTGAAAAAGTACATGCTTACTTTAATGTCTTTAACTTATACAGTAGTCACTGATGAGACTCTCTCATCTCGCATTTAAAGTACCACTGACTGCACACTATTCAAATCTGCTTTATAATATGACTTGCAATTTGCATCATGAATTTTTATACGAATATTAATATGAACAAAAACTGTTTGTTATTCATTCCCTCCAGCATGCTTCTAAACATAAATGACATAAAATGGGGTATATACTTTGCAGTGCATTTACAAGTTTAATAAAGTCAAGAAATATCCAGTCTTTCTCAACCACTTTTTCTTGCAAAGCCGTACTTCACATGCCTTTTCCTATATGCATTTGGATTGCTTTGAAACTAGTGAATAAAAGAGAGAAAACAGTGCTACTGTTCTTCTTGATCATCTCCATCTCCCAGTACCCGTCTCTGGTTTGAGTCCAGGGTATTCTTGATTCTTCTAGTCATCTTGTGTGCTTCCCTTGCTCTATCAAGCATTTTCCTTTGAAACAATGGAAAAGGTTTCATTACTAAATTCTCCCTGTGAGCATTGTAGTCATAAGAAAAATCAGGAGTCCCCTTCTGTTTGCTGGCTTCTGTATTATTTGGATAAACTTTATTTCCTCCCTAGCCTGTTTTGTTTCAAAAAATATCTTTGAACTTTCAGGAAAAAAAATTTTTAAAGGCAACTGATTACAGCAAGTTGAATGTTACACCTGCACCTTGACATTCCCTAATTGCTGGGATAATTTTGCTTCTCTTCTGTAGGGTTGCCAATTCTGGAATTTGTTATTCCTGGATGCTTGACAGCCATCATCGTCAATTCGTCATGATGGCCAGTCAAGATGTCATACTGAACCTCATAGGTTGTTTATGCTCATTAAGATAGAGGGTATTGAAATACTGAATGAATAGGACCTCAGACGGTTTGACCTAGTGCTATTGACACAAGAATAGTCAAATATTATGACACAAAATGGCAATCGTGCATGAGTATAACAAAATCTTATTACTTAAATTTTACATTATACAGGTTACAGGTTTACAGCAGTTTTTGACTAGTCAACATAAATGATTAATCCGAATTGTGTTAAGTAACATCAGTCGGCAATAAATTATTCAAATTAAGTGTTCATGCAAATACATAATCATTAATCACTGTTGTTTATATTTGTATTTTTGCTGAGAAGAGGCAGTTTTCAGTAGCTGACAATCACTGCATGACATGCTAAAATTTATCTTCACTATTAACTCTGCTTTCACCAAGTCTGTGTTTACTCTGTTTCTGCTGTTGGGCCAAAGTTCATTTATTATGCTGAAACTGTCTTGCAGAAAGCATTTGAGACTGGGATTGACAAAATGTTTCAAACAGTTCAATGTCATTTGGAAACAATAACACTAAAAAACTTTAACCACCTATCACTGATCTGTGTCATTGACTGTACAATATCAATTTTAACGTTTGGAAGAATGCAAAGTTCTTCATACAACTTGTCAGTATCAACAGTTATGCCTTTAATATGTTCAAGTATTGTCAACATATCCTGCCACTGGATGTCATCGTCTAGAGTTATAACATTTCTGCAAATATAACAAACAGCGAAAAAAAAAAATGAGTTGCTTCCTGTTCAAATTTCCATTTCACTTCTGCAGTCGCAGCATCAGAATGTAGTAGTTGATAGGTCAAAGAACCATCGAATTTGTCATTTTGATAATGTTGCAGTTTGCACTTCACACTTTCCATAGTGGTGTGCAATTCAGCAGCTGTAGTTGCATTTGACTCTAAGCGCTGCACGGCGTCATCAACTACAGTCATAAGATTGTGAATCAGATAGAGCGAACATTGAGGTAGAATGTTATCACTGTCGCAAGAAAACCCATCCCATAGCAATGCTGCAACTTTGTCTTGACCTTGATATGTAAAGTAAGACTTTAGTGCTGGCCAATATAACAATAATTTGTCAGTGGTAGGCAGCAGGCTTAACCAATACATGGTCACATGGCGTAGTAGTTCACAGTATTCCATTTGCAAAAAATCAAAGAATTCCTTAAATTTATCTGATTTTTTTTGGCAACATTGAGAATGAATTGTAAGTTTTGATAACAAATCATTCAACATCAAAACTGAACGCTTTTAATTCAGATTTTACACATTTGTTGAGGATATGACATTTGCAATTTGCTTGTATCAAATTTTTGTTCTCAGTATGCAACTTCTAAAATACTGACACATGTTTTCCAACGTTTATGGATGCATTGTCTGCACTGTATGAGGTGACCGAATCTAAACACAGGCTATTAGCTGTAATGATCTGCAATTACTGGTTTCATCATTATCTTGATAAAAATCCATGAGTCCATTCTTCACACCTTCAGTTCTTGAGAAGTAGCAAACGATCAAAGGAAATAACTTCTTATTGCCTTTGTTCGAAGCATCTGATCCAGTTTCAAAATAACGAGCAGATTTAACAGCATTGATGGAAAATTCCTGCTCTTTCAGACCCAATATGTTTTCAGCATAACTTATTGATTTTGTACGGCCACATGAAATTTTTATGGTTGAATCAAGAAATACTTTTGCTAGAAGTTTGTTGCCACAGTCCTGACTATTGTAGCTTGGTGATGCAAAATACCATGATATGTAGTGGTTAGTTCTGCTGCATTAACACTGTCTTCTTTCGGCGTATTTTTCAAACAAAAAAATGCAGAAATTGCATGAGATTGCGTTTGTGTCATTACCACATTCTTGTGCTTGGATAACTCAGCATGTATTGTAACTGTTTTCTTCCCCTCGTATTTGACAGCAAAGGACTGTTGACAGAGTGTGCAGTTTGACGTGTGATCATCAATTTTCGATAACCATGAAAAATCATTGGTGATCCACTCTTGCTAGAAAACACACAGCCTTCTCTTCTTCTCTTAGGAATGTCCATTTTTATGTGAATCAGAATTATCCAAATCGGATGATTCGGATTTGTTACTATAGTTGAACCGGATACGTACATGTACTTTATTTTTTTGTACAGCTTTTATTAGAGAATAAAATCATACGTACAATATCATACAAAATCAGTACATTTACTGTTTTCTCATGGTTTAATTGTTCTTTCTGAATAAATAGTCAGTCTTGGTCTGTTTCTAATTTTGTATTACAAAGGTAAGTGGAGAAAGCACTCAACGCTGACTACACCACTTAGCATACCTGGGCATTTTTCCACAGAAAATGACTTCAATTGCATTATCAGATGTCTGACATCCTCTTCTTTTGGAGTCTCTGGAATTACTGTGTCATCCTCACTTGCTTCTTCCACTTCATCAGCTGCTTCATGCACTTTTACGCTGGTCTGTACTTTGGTCAATATCTCTTAGAAAATTGCTTCTGGGTCAGGTTCATTACAGGTTGCCACCTCATTATCCATTGCAACAAAAACCTTCAAAATCTACTCCTTCAAATTCTGCCATGGGAGATGGACTGTCTGTTGGGGCCAAAACATTGTGCTCTTGAGTTGTGACAAATCCAACTTTCTTGAAACACTTCTGTATCATTTCTGGTTAAACTTAATTCCAAACAGAACTGATCCAGAGGACCGCATCCAGAGCGTTAACTGATGGAGCGGAAGAAGTTGCTTCCACAGGCGTACCACAGGTGTGTGTTTTAGTAATGACCCACTGCAGGAGCTGGGCTTGGTAGTGCATTTTAAATGTTTTGATGATGCCTTGGTCAAGAGGTTGGATTTTTGAGGTTGTGTTTGGAGGCAGAAATTTCAGTGTCACTTTTTTTAAATGATTCACTTGCTGGTGGCCAGGACAGTGGTCTACTGTCAGAACAGACCATTTCTTCTTCTTCATTTCTTGGTCGATACCCCTTACTCACTCCTAAAATAGGGCACTAGTCATCCCTGCACATTTGTTTGATCTCCAAGTGACGAGGAGGTCTTCGGGCTTCAGGTTCTTGAATGCGCGTGGATTTACCAATTTACCAGTCACCAGGGCTTCAGTTTCTCTCTGCTTGAGCTAGCGCAAAGCAGAACTGTGAAACGTTCTTTCAATTTTCTGCTCTTGCACCTGTCATGACAAGGCTCCTGTCAGGTATCGCCTTGAAAAAGAGTCTGCACTTGTCAGCATTAAAGATTTCATTTTTTAAGCATCTGGCGATATCTGGGAACTTTTTGATGAACTCTTCTACAGCTTCTACTGGAACTTCATTGGATTCACCACACAAGACATTTTGGAAGATCACATGTCAGTTTAAATTTCTGGAGCCAACCACTTGATGCTTGAAAATCTGCCACCCCAAATTCCTGTGTGAATTTTTTAGCAACTTCTTGGATCATCGGCCCAGAGATTCGGGCATTAACTGCCCTCATTTGTTTGAACCACCTTAATGTGGCATTATTCACTTCATCAAGGGAAGTCTTACTCCTTTTCTGCTGTAGGTCTGCTTTCCTTACCATATCTCTCCAAGTACTCATGTTTATGTTTTTGGATGTTGCTAACTGTGATCTTGCTAACTCCAAAATGTTTTGCCATCTTTCTTTGGCTGCTGCTTTCCAGAAAATGTAGATCATCAGCCTTTTCCTTCAGTGTCAGCTCTGAGTTCTTTCCTTTGGGCCATCATTAACTGTAACATATTTCAGTCATTTGTAGGATGTACCTACAGTTCAGAACAGTCCTTCACATTGAAAAAAATCTTCAGCAACACGATAAACAATAGGACATTAGGCCTAATCCAACACATGGTAATAATAAAATATGAACAAAGAACTTATACTAAAGAAAAAAATAATACAACTAAGGGGCAAAGTCCACACCTTCTACCCCTTTGTGTAGAGTGGACTCAACTGGTCAAGTTATAGAAGGTAAATTAATATTGTGTGTCACAGTCCAAGTGGACAACTTACAGAGATGATTAATATAGAGAGGCCGGTCTTCCATTGAGTAGATGTGGTGCACATCCGGTCTATGAAAATTAGATCAACTTAAGGACGTGGTCAACTATGAAGTTTCTACTGTATTACTAAAGTGTTCACCAAATTTCAAACACAACACCATAGTTAACGGGTGCTAGCATCTAGTGACGAGTAGACAAACATTTTTACCAACAAAGGCTATAGCTAGATGTTACCAACCATCGCCAGCTGAGGTGCCAAAGTCCCAAACAATGTAAAACAAATTGATTGTGGTTTCTGCCTACCGATTTCAAAAAACGCTAAAACTATTGAACTGTATTTTATGCCAAATCTTTTAAGTTGCTTAAATTTTGATTAATATTTACTGCCGTCCAAGTCGCCTGACTTGCATTAACTTGCAAGACTGTACTGATCAGGAATACAGGATTATGGAATATGATTCCGTTGATATGTTAGGAAGAAATGTACACTAACATTAAGTGTGAAGTTGTTCTGTCTTGCCTACATTCTCACTGAAGGGATTGGAGCCGATCCTCAGCTCCGACTCGGCCAAATGCTAAAGCTCGAGGTCTTCAAACAGCTCTTGGCCTACTTCCTATCCCATGATGCAATAGTGCTTCCCTCGGATCTCGTTTGCCGCTGCAACAGATCTGGTGTTCATCGAACAGCTCTGACCAGTATTGTCAAACTGTTAATAGTTGTCTAAACAAAATGTTTTCATTCCTGTTTGTTGTTAGTTGTTAAATTACAGTTAGCCACTTGAGACACTTGTCTCTTTTGTTAGTCTTTGTTACAGTGCTTTTTCTCCTTTTCTTGAGGCTGTTTATTTTTAGGCCCTTTTTTCTATAAGTGAACTAGAATAGTTAGAGTTAGATTACATAACTTACTCCCTATCCTTTATATTTACTCTGTGTTTTTATTAGGGCATTAATAATATATCTTTGGTATTACTTGCAAATACTTTTTATTCAACCCTGTGGTTTTTATTAGGATTATATAATAGTTGTTGAGCAGTTTGGTGTGTTTCATAGTTATTATAGTTAGTTTTAGAGACCTTCCTTTATTAGGGTTATTTCTTATATAGATATTGTCTGTGTGCTGTGTTTTATATATTTATATATATGTGTGTGTGTGTGTGTATATATATATATATATATATATATATATATATATATATATATATATATATATACACACACACACACACACACATACACATATATTATATATATATATATATATATATATATATATATATATATATATATATATATATATATATATACACACACACATGCATATTTTGTTATATGTAGAACTAGAGTTTGTTCTGCCTTGGGTAATTTTCAATTGGCAGAGTTATGTCTGAGAAAGTTAAATCTGGGTTTAAAAAATGTCCGAAATGCAGACAGAAGATGTAAGTTACAGATGGCCATACAAATTGTGTTTGTTTAGGTGAGCTTCACCTACCGGAAAATTGTGCCATCTGTCACTCTTTTAGCTCTCTCGTTCTTTATGAATGCAAGAATAAACTGATAGCAAGAGGTCTCTTGAAATCTTCTTTTCAAGAAGCCTTAGACAAGGACAAGCCTACTAAATCTCCAAAAACTGTGTACAAGCTCTTCGTATGAGTTGGAGCTGAGAAAGGGCTCATCGACTTCAAAAGCAACTAAATCTAGCAAGACTGCCACCTCGGCGCCTAAGCTTATGGAGCCCGAGGTAGTTGTGGTCAGTGGGAGCTGGTATCTCCCACTTTAAAATCTCCTTTTCTCCAGTCTGAGACATTGTCAATTGCTTTCCGATCCTCAAGACTATCGGATAAGGACATGGATCGAGTGGTACCGAGACTTCTACAGTCACAGGCACTAGCTAAAATTCTGTCAGGTCTGACCCTAAGGGCTTCGGAACCGACTCAGACTCAACCCATTTCTTTCGATTCCTCCTCCGATTTGACCCGAAGTTTCGGAGCTGAATTATTCGTAACCGATGATTGTGGAACTGTCAGAGCCAACACCCATTGGGCATTCAGTTCCAACTACTCTGACCTCTTTGGTACCCACCTTAGAGTCTAGGAGCCGACACTTACCGGACGGGTCTGGAGAGGATAGTCGTACCGATCTTTCGGTGCTGACTTTACCTCTCAGGGCCTCGGCTTGGGTGAGCTTGGCACCTACCTTGGGCTCAGAGCCCATGGTTTCGGCGCCACAGAGACTGCCAGTTTCTATGGATCCAGGCATCTCTTCAGACCGGAGCCGTGGGGCTTTTGATGCCATGAGGAGAGTGTTGTCCCCTCGGGGACCCATGTCATCGGTACCAGCAATATCCTCCCCTAAAGTTCCTGTGTCTGTCTCTGCTTCACTGATCCCTCAAAAGCGTTGAGACCTAGAGTCTCAGGTCCCCCCATTGGGTGAGCCCTGTTCTTCTGGGACCTCCCCAGAAGCCCCCTCTGAGGAGGTTCCCAGGAAGAGAACATGCAAGAGGAAGCATCTGAATTCCCTATAGGAATCCATTACATCAGATACTGACTTAGATGAGTCAGAAGGTTCTCCACGGTCCCCCTCTGAAGATATCTTTTTTGGTGATATCTTAGAAATCCTAAAACAGAGGGGTGGCTGGAATCCCCTTAACCCTACTGATGATGATTCAGTACTCCTGAAGGCTTTCAGGTCTCAACCCTTCCACCTCTTGGGTGACACCGCCTTTCGATGAGTTGATGGACCTCCTCTCTTGAAAGGCATGGGAGTCCCCAGATACCATAGAACTAGTCCCTCAGAGGCCGAATAAATTTATTAAGTCACTTCAGGACAAGGCTTTCCTTACCAAAGGTGTACCCATTGATGCTATGGTGGTGGCGGCGACCACTAAGAAGGAGCTATTGGAGACCTCCACATCTGTCCCTCCTCCTAATAGAGATTCTAGGATCATGGACAGATACGGAAAGCGCATGTTTAGTTCAGTGGCCTTTATTCTTCGATCCCTGAACTATCTCACACATTTCACCAGACTACACAGAGATCCCCTTAAGGAGTTAGGAGATGCTCTTCAGGGTGCAGTAGCTGTGAGGGTCTCAGATAAGGTAACCTCCCAGCTTGCTACCCTAAATTCCCTTATAAACTCTTCCATGAATCTAATTTCATATGCAGCGGATGGAACGAGTCGGGCAGCGGGTACAGGAATTACTCCTGGATGCGCTTATGTTCCTTTGCGGAGCCCTACAAGTCATGTACACAACCCCTTTGATAGTTCATCACGTTTTGAACTGAAAGTGAAGGAAATGTTTACCAGGTGTGAGCAAGATGGAAAGACTCTGTCTGCCATAGGAATCCGTTTTTCTACTCCTACCAGACCTTATCCTAAAGGTTGGAAAAGTGGATGTGGTTCCGTAAAGCCCAAGGAGCTTTCTTTGACACACGTGGTGAAACCCCCTGTAGAGGCAGTGGAGGGGGCAATAATGGGAGATGCCGTCCACGTGGCCGATAGGGCCCGCAGAACCAGGGTGACAGGGATCAGTTCTTTGGCAAGCCCTACCAGCGCTCCTGAAAGGAGGCCCACCTGTCCATCTCTGGAGACAGACGCTTATCTTTGTACCCAGACACCTGGCTAAAAATTACAAAAGATCGGTGGGTACAAAGCATCATATCCGGAGGATACACTATTCCCTTTACTACCGCTCCAACCCCTGTGAAAAAAATCCCAGATGTTCGACCCAATCACAGGGAACAGGCAACCATAGAGATTACAAGGTTGCTAGAAAAAAGAGAGTCATCCAACCAGTCCCAGCCGACCAGAGAGGATCCAGAACTTACTCAAGGTTCTTTTTAGTTCCAAAGAAAACAGGGGAGTGGAGTCCAATTTTGAATCTCAGCAGGTTGAATAAATCTGTCATGAAAACAAAGTTCTGGATGGTCACGCTACAGTCTATACTTCCTTTTCTAGGAATGGACAATTGGATGTGCTGAATAGATCTCCAGGATGCGTACTACCATATAAAGATGGCCAGAACATCCAGGGATCATCTGCATTTTCGGGTGGGAGCCAGTCACTTTCAGTTTCGGGCTCTGCCCTTTGGTCTCACTACAGCCCCCAGAGTGTTCACTAAATGCCTGGCAGTAGTCACGGATCACTTGAGGCGGTTAGGATTCCAGGTGTGTCCATATTTAGACGACTGGCTCCTCACCATCACCACCAAGCATCAATTTATACACGCAAGGGAGACAACATTAGATCTTTGCAGTCATTTGGGGATTACTATAAACTGGGACAAATCTGCTTTACAGCCATCCAGACGTACTGTCTTTATCAGAGCAGATCTCCACACAGTTTCCGTGACCATAAAACTTCTAATGGAAAGAGTGGTGAGCCTTCGACAACAAATTCTTAATCTCATCCCCAAACAGAGAGGCTCCAGTTTCAGTAGTGCCCAATTTAATAGGGACCATGGCAGCAGCCATCACTGCCATTCCATTAGGCTGAGTGCACATGCGATACTGCAATGGCTGGTTTTCACACAATGGTCTTATCAGGAATTTCCAGTGTCTCACCACATCATAATAGCAAAGTCATGCAAGAAGGATCTTCTTTGGTGGCTGACCTCTCCTCAAGTGACAATAGGGCATCCCTTTGTTCTTCCAACCCCGGTTGCCACTGTAACCACGGACACCTCCCTGATAGGGTGAGGGGGGCATTTTCAGGGAAGGACAGCCCAAGACACATGGGAGAATCACGAGGCTCATCTGCATATTGAAGTCCTAGAGATGAGAGCGGTACTTGTAGCGTTGCAGTCCCTTCAAAACTTTCTGCCTCTAGGGACTATTGCGATACAGACGGACAATATGTCAATGGTCTGGTACATAAACAAACAGGGAGGAACCAGATCATACCCCTTATGTCAAGAGGCCTTGAGGGTATGGCAGTTGGCAATTTCCACCCAGTGCTTTCTGATAGCAACACACATTCCGGGGAGGTCCAATGTGATAGTGGACAAACAGAGCAGAGCAATACTGTCTCTTCATGAGTGGTCCCTGAAAGAAGTAGTAGCGGGAACGATATTCCGCAGATGGGGCCAGCCTTGCTGTGACCTCTCTGCAAACCCCACCAACACCAAATGCAGCAGCTACTTCGCTCTGATCCCCAACTCGGGAGATGCCCCAAAGGATGCACTTGTACACAGTTGGCCCCCGGGACTTCTTTATGCTTTTCCCCCGTTTCCTCTGATACCCAAATTCTTACAGAAAGCCAGCACACTGGGAAGGACCATTATTTTGATGGCGCCTTACTGGCCTCGTCAAATTTGGTTCCTTTTTCTGCAGCCTCATCTACTGGAAGAACCATGGATCCTGGAACCAGTTCCAGATCTTCTGATGCATTCATCAGGGGTTCTTTATCCTGCAATTCATACCCTAAAATTGACAGCTTGGCTGCTCCAGTTCCACAAGTTATCACCTGCAGCACAGAACATCCTAATTTCTACTCATAAATCTTATAGTAAGAAACTATACCTTAGCAAGTGAAAACGATTTTCTATATGGGGGTCAGATAATAATGCTGATCCATATATGGCTTCAATTTCTTCCATTCGAGTTGCTGATTAAGTTGCTTGATGAAGGAGCGACTGCAGCAACCCGTACAATTCATTTGGCAGTGATCTCTAATTTTCATATTGGTGATCAACAGACTCCCATTATGTCACATAGACTTTCTAAAGCATTTCTTAGGGGTACTATTCACTTGAGAACACCTATTAGAACCCCGTCTGCTCCATGGAATCTTAATTTTGTGCTCTCACAGATCATTTTATCCCCCTTTAAACCTGCATCATCCTGTGATTTAAAATACTTATCATGGAAGACCATTTTCCTAGTAGCTATTCCTGCCACTCGAAGAATTGTGGAACTACATGCCTTGTCCATCAAAGTCCCATACTTGATTTTTCATAATGATAGAGTAACTCTGAGAACAAATCCTTTATTCCTACCCAAGGTTTGTTCTGAAACAAATCTCACCCAGACTATAGAATTACCTGTGTTTTTTCCCAAATATACAAACAAAATGGGACACATGTTGTACAAACTCGACGTCCATAGGCAACTTCGATTCTATCTAGACAGGACTAAGGACTTCAGAAAATTGGACCAACTTTTTGTCTCCTTTTCAGATTCAAAGAAGGGTACTCCGGTGGTTAAAACCATGTTATCAAAATGGTTATCAGATTGTATTGCTTTCACATACAGCTCTTTGCAGATGACATTAAATCATAAAGTCAAGGCTCACTCCACCAGGGCAATTTCCACTTCAGCCTTTATGGCACGGCTGCCCCTAGATACTATTTGTGCAGCAGCCACGTGGTCCTCACCTCATACCTTTATCACTCATTACAAATTGGATAAGGCCTCCAGGGACAGGGCCTCTTTTGGTTCTATGGTTCAGAGGAACATACTCCCATGAGCCTCCCAAGGAGATGGTGCTTGGGACGTTTATCCATCAGTGAGAATGAAGGGCGAGATATAGCAACTTCACATTAAGAAGTTATGTACTTACCATAATGCTCCATGTGAGTTGTTCATCTCACCTTCATTATTATGTCCCACCCACAACCCCCTAGCTTTAAAGTCTTGAGGGCCGGAAAGTTCCAACAAGTCCTAGTGATATTTTGTCCTTGTCTGTGGTATTCTTATTTCAATGCCTATAGTCTTTAGTTATCAGTATGTTAGAGCAAACAAGATCTGAGGGAAGCACTATTGCATCATGGGATAGGGAGTAGGCCACGAGCTGTTTGAAGACCTCGAGCCTTCGCATTTGGCCGAGTCGGAGCCGAGGATCGGCTCTGAACCCATCAGTGAGAATGAAGGCGAGATAGAACAGCTCACATGGAACATTATGGTAAGTACATAACTTCTTATTATGGCAATAGAGCACCAAATTCCTGGACAAATCTCGTCCTAGCCTGGACACTGGATGGCATTTGTCAATTTCTGTACTGTCCAGTCGAATCCTGGATGGTTGGCAGCCTAGTCTTTTGCCTGGTGTACAGTGGATAATCGTTTTCCACAAGCACTCTTGTTATTTTTAATACTTTTCCTTTCTACTACAGTTTTGTAAGGAGCAACTCTTTCTGCTGGTATGATTGCATCTGTACTAATGTAGGTCTTGGTTGCTTTCTCATGTCCAGGTTTGAATCATGTAAATAATGTGTCCTTTCAGTTCATGGGTAAGTACCAGGCAAGCTGCCCTTGTGGACCATTTTAAACTTAGCCACTTTCTCTTTCAAAGGTAAGAATGAAAACCTGTACCTTGTGAATGTAAGGTAAGCTACTTAAACATTATACCAACCCGACAACCCCCCAATAATATCTATTTGTTAACCAGGTATGTCCACTGAACATACAGTTCCCAAGTGTAAAGACTGCTCAAGTGATTTGCACAGGGTCACACAGTGGGCAAATGAGGACTGAGAGAATCAAACCCTGTACCAGAGGACCTATAGCTCACAGCCTTAACTCTCTGTGCCAACTGCCAGACTCGGATAATTAGTTTGCGGGTTATGTGCTAGGCTAGCTCCCCTGTGGGCAATTTTAAGCATAGCTAATTTCCCTAAAATGGGAATCAAACCTTGTATCTGTGTAGTAAGCACCTTAACCATTATGCCAACCCCCAGCAAATCCTGCTGTGGAACACCTGTCCATTTGCTTATTTTGTACTTTCATAAGATTAATATAGTCTGTTCTTTCTAGTTTCTCTGGTACGTCAAAAAATCTCAGGTTTTCTCTGCTGTTTCTAGTGCTATTTACTGAAATGGCTCTTCTTAAGGATCTTCATACACAGCCAGCCTTCTCTTCATTTTACCCTCTGATATTTGCAGTTTTATCCATTTATCTGAGTAATTAGTTAAAACTGCTTCTATTTTTTCAGCCTCTTGTTGTTTCAGTTGATATATTCATTCAGTACTCTATTTACTTTAAATACCGCTGACTGTATTTGATTTATTTTTTCTTCTAAATTACTGTCAGCAGTCTCTTGTACCAAAGCTGAAACTTGGACTGCTTTTTGCTGAACAGCTGCATCATTTTTCCCGTACCACGGTTTTCTCTTCTCCTTTTCAGGTTGATCTGCTCTCAGGTTCTCCAGATTTGATCTTTGATGGCATCCAGGCATGAAATTAGTAATGTGACTGAATTTTACCCAAACTGACAGTTTCACTTGCCTGTTTTCACAGTTTCTATTTTCACACTAAGAGAGCTTAAATCAGCTTGTTAATCAGCGTGCAGTCATTGTGGAATCCCATTAAGTTTTTTTGCTGAATGACAGGGTGAAATCATTTTAACTACTGTTCTGAATCTATACTTTATTATAATCACTTATGTTCTTTATGAAAAGTACCATTGCATATTGAGCGATCTCCAGGTCATATGTAGAACCTTGGTTTAATGTTTTAACTGAAGGATGGCACTTCAGGAGTATAGGCTGCTACTTTACCTTAAACTGGACTAGGGTGTCAGTATTGGAATGTGTCAAAGCAGTTGATGTCGAAGATAGAATTGGAAGCCTTAAGATCTTCCTGGTATCAGAGGAACAGGTGCTACATAGCTTCCCAAGCACAAAAGGGAGAAAATCCTAAGGCTGTCTCCTCTCTCACAAGACAGTGATAGCTGAGAGTGACCAGCACAGGGGTAAAAGAAAGGCCATCAGTCATCCCTTCTTTGGAATTAAGTCTAACACTGAGCCTGCACCTGTTCTGCCTTGGCAAATGATGAGCGGACTTTATTGGAATCCTATGAAGTTTTTTTTTTTTTTTTTTGCTGAATGAAACGGTAAAATTATTTTAACTACTGTTTTGAATCAGTACTTTATTAAGTCACTCCTCTTCTTTATGATAAGTGCAACTGAATCTTGAGCTACCTCCAGGCAGTGTGTAGTGCTGTCTTTCTTGCCGTTTGTAAGGCTGGAGAGCTTGTGACAGCTGTTTTGTTTCTGGAGAGTAGTCCCACTAATCCTCAGGTCAGATCTGTTTGATTCCATTTGGGACTGAGGGCTCTTCTCCTCAGCCCTACCTTGCCCTTCAAGATCTTGTACTTCTGGTTGACCCAGACTGAGGAGGATTCTTTAGAGTCCTGCACTAGGACTTGGAGGTCAGATATTTTGCATCATTTATTTTGTTTCTAGTTGAACCTGACTGAGACGTATGGGAGTGCCCCTTTAAGCAACATGCCTTTCTTTTCTCAGTGCTTCCTTCAACAGATGTATCCGTATCTGACCTTTTTCCCATTATTTGACAACCGTTTCTTACCTGTCATGTGCTTAACCCCATACATTTCAAACATATGAAAGTCTGCACATGCAGATTCCAAGGAAAAGGAGGTGAGAGATTCTAATGGTCTTTATCTTAGAAATGGATAAAGGCAATAATACATTCTACCTAGCTCTCCCGCAGACATCTGTCCTTTGGAGAAAACTGTCCTATGGCCCTCATTCCTTCCCCTCAGAGAATATCTTATTGAAGAGAGGAGGAGGAACCCTGGGTCATTACACCCATGAAGGCTGTTATATCAAACCTTTCCATTTTACGGAATGTTTGATGTATAATGGTTAAGGTCTTTACCTCATAAATACAAGGTCCATGGTTTGATTCTGGTTGTTGGCGAGGCTTGTAATAATTTGTAGACTGATAGCCTACTATTTACCTATGAACATAAGAATATGTAATTTATTTTGTCAGGGGTTGGTATTATGGTTAAGATGTTTATCTTAGAGGCAAAAGGTGTAGGGTATGATTCTCGAATGGGATAATTGGCTAGGCTTAAAATACCCTACAAGGGCAGTTAGCCTAGTACTAACCTATGAACCTGTGCTCAAGGCTGACATTTCTGCAGCAAGGAAACAACTGGATATTGCTCCTTTAACCCACTGGAAGAGAAAACTCCTTATACAAGCTTCTACCTGAGTGGTGTAAGATAATTTGTTGGCACCCTAGAGCCAGCTCCTTTTGACCTACTTGTTCCCACATTCCACACACACTACCACCCCAAACAATTTGGTGAAGAATATAAAGCTTTTGACAGGATTGGAGAGACCGTTAAGAATGCCAGGAAGGGAATCACAGATTTTTCATTATTAGTGCTTTCTTCTTTAGTAAATAAAATGCTTCATCTGAATGAGCACAAAAGTAAGACTTCACAGTTAGATAACCGTCAGAAAAATCACATAACTCAAATATCAACCAATAAAATACTGTCACAAAATATTTAATTATGAATATGCATTGCAGCTTGGAGACAAATTTCAAACAATAACACTGGGCTCAGAGTATGTAACCATGAATATACTTTACAGTTTAGAGGCTTTTTGCTTTAAAATGCACTCAGTATTAATGACATCATTAAATCCTGATATTCAGTTAGCCTGCAACCATGGTTACCCAACTCTCTTCTTTTATTTCTAAAAAGTTTTAAAATGTTCTCCATTGTATTTCTTGTCCACACAGTCCAACACTAACATTTTTTTTGAAATCCTGACAACAGACAAAGTAACTATATAATGCGTTATTTTTGTTTTTGCTCTTAATTTTTTCTTCCTGTACAGAAGGCTGGACATGTCTCACACTAGACTAAATTGACAACATAGGTGGAAGAGTATTCAAACCTTAACCAAGATTCATTTGTTTTATGGAAGGTGTCTTTATAAGCCCTTCCAGAATCTGTTCATCTAACTCCAGAAAAAGAAGCAGATCCTTTTTCCTGTTGAGACCCTCTGTGACCACCTCCCACCTTTTTTTTTGCCAGGCCAGTCCATTTCCCTTGAAAAGAAGAAGCCACCTCAGAGGGCAGAGAGGATTATTGTGTGTCATAATGAGTTATTCCTCTGATTGTGTTGCCCAGGTCTCTCAGGAAGTTGATTGTGCCAGTGTAGCAGTTGCATTCCTGATTGTACTCCAGTACTCACACTGTGGGAGTGGGCCTTCTGTTTCTTACAGTTTAAAAGTCCATTGGGTTCTAGAAATGGACAAAAGCAGCATGGCTTTAGGATGCGCAAGTCCTCAAAAGAGCATGACTCAATAATCAGGCTAACTCTGCTGGACTGTACTCTTCAAAGGAGCCATGGTAACCTTCCTTCAGGCCAATGACAAGGGTACTGCTCTTTGCTTTCTTCTTTCTTAGTCTTGATGGGGATAAGAATCTTTTATCCTGTTCAGTACTTAAGTTATGTAATTTCAGCAAGCACATGTGATACTTCAGGATCCAGATGGTGATTTATCAAAGGGTCATGACCTTGTTGTCACAGAGTAACTGTATAGTTTGTGATCTTTATAAATGTATTTTAGCACATCAGTATGTAGGATCTATATATGAGGTTCATTCTAATCACTGCGGAGGGGGAGTGGAAGGCACCACTTTCAGTACAAAGTGCCATAGTGTTAGACTTTTGTCCTCCTGCTATTTTACCATGTTAACCAATGCATTAGTCATTGTGGTGGAGGGTTCACAGTCACAAGTGCAATACTTGTTTTTCTAGCTTCATAACTAATAAAAATGATATTCCATACCCCCTAACAGTAAATACTGAACTCACAGCTATGCAGAGCATTTCAACTGGGGGACTTCTTCTTCTGCCCCACACACCCTGCATGTGGTGACTGTATCTTCCACGCCGCTTCTTAACTGTATATGCACACAACTCAGAAGCTTCTTTTTTTCTTAGAAAATGGAAAATACTCAGTTGTATGGTCTCATCAGTTTGAGGATTGCAGTTACAACCCTCTTGAGTATAGCAAGGACTTGTGGTGGAGACCTTCCAGGAAATAAAATTTAATATGTTATGTATGTTACCTTCCTGGATAGCTAGTTGCTGTCAGTCCATATACTAAACTTTTTGACAGCGTCCCTGGTTTCATTGCTTCCTTGGTTGCATTCAAAGTCTTGTCTTCATTTTTTTACGATTGTTTTCATTGACAGAAAAATCATTAGTTGTTGGTCATTTCCGTATACAGAAAGGGCCCAAGGGGATTATGTATTTAACAACCTGGTTAAGGACTTGGTGAAAAAATCCCATCTCAAGCCTGCATTGTACTCTCTGAGCATGACCTTGACCATATTCTTCATGGTACTATTCATGTGTGTGTATGAGCAAGCAACTGATGCAGTTGTCTGTGAGGTGGCAGTTGCTGCAAAGTCACCATATGTTAATGAATTTTCTTTTGGTGTTAAAACTGTTTTGCTTCACCGAGGACTGGTGAGTAATACCCACAAATCTCACTTTAGTTTTTACCTTCCTGCAGCCATATCTCTTGTAATTTCTGACAGTGGTGATGCTTCACTGGCAAGTTGGGTAACCCACCTCACCATCTCCATGGCTCAAGGATTGTAGTTCTTGTCTAGAAAATTGTCTCTAAATAAATCATCTAGTGCTGTGGATAGTTCTGCTTGCCTTACATGCAGCAGGGAAAGCTTTGGTTAAAATCTTTCCTGATTCAATTTTACAGTCATTCGCTCTGTTCATTTATTTTTCTCTCATTATTGACTTAATCCAGGGTGGAGCTGTGAGGGAGCTGGAGCCTGCCTCACAACTCAATAGGTGCAAGGTATAGAAGCTCATACTGAATGCAGTACCAACGCTGTATACACACACATGCACACACCTGCAGTCAATTTAGAGGATTTTCATTTTACCTACAGCACATTTTTGTGAAGGAGGGAACTGAAACATCCAGCAAAAACCCATGTGGACACACACACAACATGTATAGACTTTACAGAGAAGGCATCCCAACTTTGAAGTAAACACCGGAACCAACTGCTTAGAGGCAGCAATGCTGACATCTGCTTCACTGCCCTTAAATCGTGGTGATATTGTTTATTTTTTTATGCCACATTGATTTGTGTTAGCATTGTTTATTGAGTCCATAACTTAATTTAATGTACAGAAGCTTTAAAGTGCAAACACTGAAGTACTATATGTTGCCAATACATTCAAAAATAAAAGTAATTTTAACATTATTGAAGTCTTTTGTTGAAGGAAGCTTTCTTTGATCGTCTCAAAGTTAGTAAATAGCAGTATTTGCATTCATTTCATTGTGTCAAACTTGTGTGACAGGACTTCTGTCTCACCCTCATGTTTGTGCTGAGTTTTAATTTGTATGAAGTCTGATGGAACAGAAAATATTTTATGCTATTATATAAAATAAATGTAAGTATATTTTGTCATGAATTTGTTTTACTACAGATGTGATTTTTTTCTGCATGGTTTACAATCAACATTTACTGTTACTGATTTTGATTTGTACTTGAAGTATTTGCTGCTTTTTTCTTGTATCTTGTTGTCACATTTGTACATGTATCCGATCTTTGGTTATAAGTGAACCTAGACATGGAGCAGAGCTTGAAGTAATTGGTCTGTTATTTGATTAATGAAACTTGTACAGGCCACGTGTACTATGGAATCTTATACTACTATGTTCATTTTTTGCAGAATGCTTTGTCTACTGCATTTTCTAACAATGTACTGTTCCTCTGTTTACCTTCCTCATTTCATTTTACTCCATTCATTCACTATTGCAAGTCAATGCTGGCATTCAGAAAATGCATGTTTAAGCCAAAAATTGCAGCTAATAGATTTGAGTGACTTACATAAGTTTAGTCTGGTTGAGTGACTGTTAATTGCACATTATATGTAACTTGTGTCCTTAGTTATAAATTGTAATGATGCTGTAGTTGTGACTTTAATTGAGAATTACCAGTAGTAAGATCTGTGTGCCATGTGAACTCTGTGTGGGATTATAGTTGAGAATTAGTGTAGAATGCACTTTGTATCTAATAGGTCTTCAGTCAGAATGACATACTTTATTGCATACAGACACTACATTATGCTCGTATATGCTGGGGGAAGTGAAATCAAGAATCTAAGTTAATGACAGCTTATTTCTTTTACTTGCCTGTAACTAACTCACGTGATGCAAACTGTTAGCAGAAACTTTTAGTTGTAATAGAACACCCAAAATGTCTTCAAAGTAACCTCTCCAGCATTTGAACATGACTGTATAGTGGTCCCATCATTTCTTTTAACTGGGTTTCATTTCCGTTTGTGATTCTTGCTACATATCAAATATTCCATTTCCTCAAGCAGTTGAATGACTTGAATATGAAATGGGTTTGTCAACATGTTTGTAATGTGTGACATGAAATTAGCATGTTAGCTGATTTTGTGGATAGTGGACTGGTCTACACATGTGCATACATACATACATACATACATACATGTATATATTCATTGTAATTTTCACCAGAGCTGTAGCTGCCTCATCTAGCGCCTGGCCCCTGGTATTGCTTTCCACCCATTCAACTCTTCAGATGAAGAGCAAAAATAAAAGAAAGATCCACTCCCCTAGTGTGGCAGTACATGTCAGGACTCATTTTCTACTGCCACCTCCTCAACTCTTCAACTTTAGAGCACAAAAAAATAAATAGTTCTTCACTTTTAAACTGCAGCAAGCCAGTTCCTACATTTGTAGCAAGTGACTTGCTACAACTTTACTACACACAAAGTTCTGAAGGCTACACTATATTTATTATTTCTGTACTGAAATGCCGGTACAGAAATAACAGCACAGGAACTACACTTCCCAGTTGTGCATTCTAACACCTTGCTCCTGGGCAGCTACCCCCTTTTCCCCACCCTTGCCATGCTTCTGATATTTACTGTCCTTACATGTAGGATATCCTTTATATAGGTAGCCTGTGGCTGGCCTTACATTCACAGCTGTACCTTCTTCAAGAGCTTCAGCTAGTGCCTTCCATGAAGAGTGTAATTATATTGGTAGTATAAAGGATCTGTTGGCTGACAACATCTTCAGATTTTTTTTCTTCTTTTCCGTGGGTTTTACCTTTGCCACTAGGATTTTTGAACTTCAAGCCCTTATGTGTAACAAGCCTTTGCTGGTCTTTCACCAGGACAAAGTATTCATGTGCACCAACCCCACTTTCATGCCTAAGATGGCAACTCAGATGTCATGGAATCAGCCCATTCAGCTACCATTTTTCTTTCCAAAGTTACAGATTTCTGGAGAAAGGACCTTGTATAGACAGACAAGATTTTGTTTACACAGAACCAAGGAATTCAAAAAGTATTATCAGCTGTTTGCATCATTTACAAAAGGGAAAGAGGGTAGATCTGTTACAAAAAACAGACCTTATCTAAATGGTTGTCCAGATTAGACCCACTCTGCTAGAATGACTGCTGCCCTGTGTGATTATTGCACAGGCTGTTCTGCAGACCACAATCTGGTCATCTTTCAACACTTTCTCTAAACACTAGCCTAGGAGTACCCTTGAGGGTCAGAGCAGAATTTGCTTCTGCATTCCTCCATTGTATTATATCTGTGTCTGTTCCTCTCCTCCCCTCCGTAGAATGTTATGTTTTGAGAGTCTTGCAAAATGTGAGGACTGCAACAATGAGTATTATAATAAACATAGTGCAGTTGTGCTAGGAACTTGTTATAAAGGTAGATGTTCAAGTAGATCTGTCGTTATAATCCAAGTTCCTTCTTTCCTTCCTTCCTCCTTTCTCTTGACCTATTCTTGTTGCCATAAAATGCTTCCCACCAGGCCCTAATCTCTCCTTTATCTACCATTTGGAGAAGTGAGATTGGGGTCCTCTGGGGTAGAAATGGAGCATTTGGGACTGCACTGTCTGGTTCACTCTTGACTCTGATGCTGCAGTCTTTAACATTGTGAGGGCAAAAAAAGATCTGAAGATGGCATTGGTTGATGCATCCTTTATACCATCGAGGTACTGATGCTGTTAGTGGGAGGGTAAAGGTCCTGAAGCTGGGCAACCATGGGATTACCTACATGCAGGATATTCCAAATGTGAGGACTGCAACAGTAAGTCTACTTGAACATATATACATTTATGCTAAATTCTTGACTCAACTGTACTAAATATATGCTGTCTGTCCGTGTCAGTTACATTTTTATATATGGCCATGTGTATGACCCTTTTGCTTTATATATGTAGAGTTTTGTTACATTGACACAGTTTTAAAGCATTAATACTGTAGTGATGCCTTCACTTTAAAAAGTTTTAGCAACCAAAGGACTGATGCATTAATCTTCTAAGTTGTAGAAGGAAAACAAACAAAATGTTATAATATTTGATTAAGAAAACCTTCTGATAAATTGGCTTTGTTGTGTATGTGCAGTTATTCATACATTTTTTTTGTTTGCTTTACATAGGTCACATTCTCCAATCTCCTTCTGCGAATGTGCTTCCTACCCTTCCATTCCATGTCCTACGCACTTTGTTCAGCACTACACTGTTGACTACTGATGATGGAGTACTTCTGAGACGTATGGCTTTAGAGATTGGTGCTGTCCATCTGATTCTTGCTTGTCTGTCTGCTCTTAGCCACCATGCTCCTAGAGTGCCTAATTCAAATCACAGTCCGACAGAGGTGAGTTCAACCTATGAAACAAGAGAATAGTTCTGTGTGTTTTCAGAGAAACTTGTTTTATGACAAAGTACTTGGATGATTTATTTGGTGTATTACTCATGGGTTGTAACTTTTGTCTGCAATTTGGTTTTCTAATGATAGTTTGCTGTCTTTATGTTTGTAGTAACTAGACTTCTCAAGAACTCAACAATGACAACATTGTTTGTCGTCTTATCTGCACAGCAGGGTATCTCTTTTTCTAACAGTCAGTGATATAGTCTACACAATGGATTCTGCGACCACTGCTGCATATTGCTAGTGGCTGCTACTTTTACAGTTCAGCAAGTTGAGTTAATCATTAAGAAATATGTGGTTTCACTAATTTTTATCACTGATGATCCTAGAAAAGTTTGTGAACTTTCTATAACAAGGAAGACAGGTATAAGAGTAAGCTGTGTATCAAGCAACTGGGTGAAAGCTCAGGCAAGCACTACTTGTCAACTTCCATAAGGAAGCCAACTCTTGCTTTTAAGAATGGTTTTAATTTGTTGCGTTTGTTAAATGTGTGGGCTATTGGCCAAGTAGCTGCTGCTGCATAACAGGCTTGTCACACTGCTACAGTGAGCTGTGATTATCTCTGTAAAGTGTTTGTTTATGTTGGGTCAAAACAGAATCCATTACAAACAGCTTACAAGCTGAAATTGGCAAACGTTCCCTTAGGGACACCTAAATTATTGTCTGCAAAGGACTAAAAGAATTTGTTGGATTCACTTGATTCTCAAATTCAGCCTGTAAGAGATTCACTTCACTTCATCTTTTGGATGAATACAAATATTTTCTGTGTCCTTATTGAAGTAGTTTAGGGAAGGGACCACAGCACATAAAACCATGAAGTTTAGAAGCCCTCACATCTGACGTGACAGTTAGTGTGAAGTTTATTTTTCATGGCACAATTTTCAAAAAACACTGAAAACTGGTTCAAAATGATGATTTGTCAAGGTTTATGGAACAAAATTTAAACCCTTAACTCATGCAGGAGGCCAAACTCTTAGCAGGATTCATGTTAAAAAATATATATATATATATTGGGTCCCTTGAGAAATGACTAACTGAGAGGTCAATGAATAATTAAAATGAAAGGATGATGACAAGGTTTAAAATTGGTTGTTAATAAAAGAATAATACATCCCTTTGACAGAAGCTTACATAGTTAATCTTAGGATCTGTGATGCTAGGCCATGATCCTTCAAGAATTGCTTCCATTTTGTCAAATAACCTTTTTAATAATTTGTTTACTGGCCTCTTAAAGGATCCCCAAACATGAATCAACAACATTTCTTCTGGGAATCAGACCTCCCATCGACCAGCTAGATTTATTGTACAGAAGGATAGCAGCCTGAAGTACATATTATCCATTTGTGTTTAGTGATCTGGGTGCTGGAAGACAAGTGAGGTAGGCTTGTGAGTGAGGGGTTGAAATGCTTGCTTATCTCGGAGCCAGAATGTTGATTTTGTCTGCCATAGAAGCACCCTATGATAAAGACCTGGATTTGCTCTTTTTTGTGCACTCATACTTTGGAGAGTCAGCCCACCAAAGTGGCTGCAGTATTAACTAAGCATAGTTTATGTGTATAAGCAGGCAGCCACATTGTGCTTGGCATTCTGATTATTGCACCATGTTTGCCTGCCTATCACGGAGGGCTTTAGCGGCATTTAAAAAGATCTCTTCGGTGGAGGATGATAACTGAGTTTACTGACCTTTCTCTTCTTCCTTCCCTGTTGTCCTTTATTGTTTGTTGTGGGAAAGAAATGAGCCTACTAAGTGGAAGTAAAACATGATTATGCTGTGGAGAGTAGTAAACCTTATTAAAGAATAAACTCATATATCCATGCAGTGATGTGCAAGAGATTGCAGTGCTTAATGTGGAATTTTGCATTCTCACTGAGTGAAAATTTCTTCCCTGAGCAGAAACTGAGCAGCTGCTGCCATACTGACATTGGGAAGACTGTATTTCTCTCAGAAAAATGGTATTTCCAGGATCAGCCAGGCTTTTTCTTTTGCTGCTTTTTGCAGAATCTTTTGAAACAGAAGCCAAGGTGGGAAATGCTTTAAGCATTTTTTCCCTATAGTCTTAAGGAACATGTTCCAAAACTTGGGTAATTAAACAAGCAGATCTCTGTATCGTTGTCCATAAGCAGAGCCCAGATTCTAAAAGACTTCGAAGGAAGTTACTACTTGTGATCCAGGTGAACTACCTGAATTAGTTCTTTTGTGAGTGTACACCCTGTGCATGGCAGATAAGCTTCTTGTAGCCAGAAATCCTTACACAGCAGCATATCTAACATCGGAAAGTCTCAGTGGATCTGTGATTGGTTTCATCATCTCTTCCATTCCGTCTGGTATGTTTTCTAAAGTTGCTGCATTCAGGAGATTTTGTGCCTTATGTCATTGCATGCCTGGAAATTCTTCTTGTCGCTATGCCCACCATTTCTTTAACACCACTTGCATAGTTTGAATCTTGATCTTGACTTGTGTTGTTGCAAACTTCTTGAGTTCAGTGCTTAGAGCACTGGAGCTTTCATAGTGTTTGCATGGCCACCAATTAGCAAGGAAGCACTTGCACCTGTGAGGTGTCTGTAGCCTAAGAGATAAAAAAAACTGTATTGTATGTGCCAGCAGGTCATCTTGGCATTTTGTAAGAAGGAGAAACTTTTTGGCCTGTTTTGCTACCAATAGAGTAGTGGCAGTGGAAATTTTCCAGTTTGTAGATTATCAGAAGGGTCCCAGATAGTTGACAAAGGGTTCTGATATGACTCCGGAAATGAAGAGAGAGCTCTGTTATACACACACATAAGTAAGACTTCTGTAGAACAACTCTGGTCTGTGCATGTTGTGGCTTTACTTTCCAGTAGTGAGGGCTCAGATTTGCACCTCTTTAATGATTGTTTTGGCAGTTGCTGAGTGGTCAAGAAAAGGTGCACCCCTGGTTTCCACCTTGGGGTGCATGATGCATCTTATGGTATGGTCGGCACACATCCTCCTGGCAGCTGGCCAGAACCCCTGTGGACTGATGATCTTGGGGACTAACCTGTTGGTTCACCTGAACATAACTAGGAGGTAGCACTTGTGACCAAGAACTCTTCTCCATAGCTCTTCTACTATGTTTAGATTGATAGTGTAGATTAGGAGCCACGTTCAGGGACATCCTGTGCCTGTGCCCGTACTTCAGTCTGTAAAGTTCATATGGTTTGAAATTTGGAGGGACTGGTTCATGTGGGTAAAGGAATGCACCCTTAAGAATTTAGTCAGATGCCAGCACAAGGCCCATTAATGGACTTTCACATCCACATTTTGCAGTTGACAGGATTGTCCCCATGTGCCAGCACCTGTCAGCTGGCATTCATTTCCTAACTGTTACATGTTTGACCAGCTATGTATTAAGAATGTCCATTCCGGAGTTGTGTGGTGGTTTCCTTCCCCCTTGACTTTTTCTTGTAAGGACTCTGCGGACTCATAGGTCCCTTTGTGTCTCAGATGGATAAGAGCAGTGAACTCTTCCTTAGCCTTGTGGTGCAGAAGGGATAAAAGTCCATGCTGTGACTCAGCCTGTGTTTGATTAGCAGCACAGGTGTTGGAGGTGGGGGGATCAGCCGAGACTTAGTATAGACGTATTATGATCCTGGTGAGATCCATGCTGCTTAGTGGAGTAGTGCTACGTTTGAGGTTGCAAGTGAGTGGAAGCTTGCCTGCATCTGCCAACTCAAGGTCAGTGTAGTGCTCACAGGGTTGCTGGGGGCAACAATGTGATGTACTAGTGTCCCCCATCATAGCATCCCTTGGTAATGGGTCATGTTGTTCAGGTGAGACTGAGGCAGATCCTGTAGAACTGGTAAATGAGAAGAACAGCTGGTCACAGCTGATCAGCTCATGAGAGGAGGAGCAAAAATAATGAACCCTCCCCTCCTTTGGAGAACATTAAGACTGACAAAGTCTTCTGTGCTGCCTTCTGGCCACAATTCCTTCCATCAAAATGGCTTAATCATTTTTTTTAACTTTGCTAGACTTGCCTGTTATTATTCCAGTGCATTGCAAAACATTTTGCAAAACACATGAAACTGAGTCTGTATTGTATCATTGAAGAATCACATTGTAGAACAGCATTTCATCAAAAATACCGTTCATTGAACCCCCCAAAACCCTTGCCAATTATATATACTAACTCCAGTCAGAACGGTTCAATGAATGGCATGTTCGATAAAATGCAGTTCGATGATGTAATCTTTTGACGAAATAATAAGGATCACATGAAATTCTAACATTTAAATGTTAAATGTTAGGAAAAAGCAGCTTAAAGTATAAGAAAGATAAAGAACCTTGGATTTGTCATTGAGAGATTAATTGCTGTCATTAATAGGACTGAGCGTGGCAGACCTTAGCCCAGCACCTAAAACTTTCATAAGCTACCTTTGCTCCCCCATCCCCTTTTATCCATACACTTTAGGGCCAAAGGCCCCTACTTCATATCTGTTTGACCAAGCATTAATGTCAAGTCAACAGTCCCAGGCTGCCAATCCTTGTGTTGCTATTTTTGGCATATTATAAGTTGCTGCTGTTCCACTAAGTAAGTTGCTTGTTTTTCAGCATGTTCCTCTTTTTTTTTTCTTTGTGATAGCTATCTTATTTTGGTATTATTTTGCTGCACAGTTATCACCCTCTCCCCCAGCTTACCTCCATGTTGCTGTTTTAGTTGTTCTGATTTTTGATAGGAGTTTAGTTTTGTCGTGGATGAAATAAAAGTACTCCCAGTCCCATAAAAACTGCAAGTATAGGGCAAAAATTCTGCAGCAAGAGAAACATACCATAAATGCATTAACTTCTTATGTGAAGAGCATTTGGTGAGGATTGTTGCATTTATTCTTTATTTAAGATAATCACTTGGAGGAAAGGAAAAAAAATATTTAGAACTAGAGAAGCTTTGGGCTACCCCCAGATGCACTAAATCTCCTCTAGGTCTTTCCCCTTACCCTCTATAGATTCTAGAAAGAGAAAGCCTGGTTTAGAGTGAGAATTTGGGACAAGTGCAGATCAAATCTGTGTGTTTTCTGAACTTAATAATGCTGATGAGGTGTTGCTTGTCGAACCTGCTCCAAAGTCCAAGCACCTCAAGGGGTAACTGTCTTGAAATTAATCCCTCTGGTCCATGCTGAAAGTGTGCCATCAGTAATATCTTGTTATGGGCACCCTTCTTCCACAGGTCAGTGTCAGCACAGTTAAACAGGAGAATGTGACAGGTGTTTTTCAGTGTTAAGCAGAAGTGGTCTTAGATGTCTTTCCCCGCTAATCTCAGTGGTTTGAGAGCACCTTCCCTGTCCACTTTTAATAATCTGAGCCCTAGCTCTTCCTCACTGGAGACACACTTCAAACCCTAGTTTCCATAAGGCCATCTGTTAACCCTTCATCATCGGCATCAAAATCTGGTCCAGTCAGGTTCAATATCTTTAATTTTGTCAGTTTCAAAGGTGACCTTGCCATTTGTATCAATGTTGCTGACCTCAACACCTTTGAGGCAGTTTCCTCTGTTGAGATCCAGGCCCAGTACGCTGGGGCCATCCTTGACCCTATTCTTTCTGGGGCCTGTTGTCTTGCCCTGCATTTAGCTTTTCAGCTTTTGTTGTCAAGGATGGTGGGGTGTCATGGGCTCCATCAACCTTGGGAGTCAGTGTTGTCTCATTGTTTCCAAGGATGTAGTCAACCCTTTTGATCTCAATCTCATGTCCAGTGTGATTGGGATTGGTAGCTTTGACCTTGGATTTGTACAGTTACCATTCCTCCTGACAACATTACAGGCATCCCTGTATGAGTGCCCCTCCCAAAAAAATGGTATAAGCAATGGGACAAGGACCTTCCTTTCCTGCTGTTCCTGCCATCTACCCGCCCGAAAGGCCATGACAGAAACATTGCAGGGTCTTTGCAGGATGTGGTCATGATGTCCCTGTCTTGATTGCTACCCTTCTCTGATGCTTTGCCTTCAAGGTCCTGGGGCAAGACCATGTGCAGGTGGAAACACTCTGACTCACCAGAGTGGTCTCCCACTTCAGATATAGAGGAAGGCCAGGAGGGAGAAACACCAATTTGTGGAAATTATGGAACTCATCCAGGTGAAGGCCAAATGATTCCTGGACACCCCTTTTAGTCTGAACTCATCCATGCTGAGACCTTCTAATCCCCTGGGTCATTTTATTGGGTGGTGGTTTCAGCTGAGGAGATAGTTCAGTCGGTCCTAGATGGTGCTTGTAAGAATGTCTGTGTAGTGGCTATCGTCCCCAAAAGGCCAGATAAAATCTCTGGCTCCCCAGGACTGTCCCAGTTGGTTGCAAAATCTGCTGACTGACTCCATTCTGTTAGTTGCTCTTAGGAAGGCCCCCGAACCACAGGCCAGAGCTGACATCTTCCTAAGAAAGAGTTGTGCCAGATGGACAGACTGAGGAAGTATGTTTTTTCATCCTGTACCTTTACCATGAGTACATTAACCTACATGGTCCATGTGTTAAGTTTCCAGTGGGAGCTAACTGTTGAAAGTGCTCATGGCCTGGAAGAGTTACTTGATTTACTTCAAAACCAAATTGCAGTCCGAGATGTCAACCCTTCTGTCACTAGCTAACTATACCATGTGACTTGCTTAAAGTGCTATGGTTGGTGCAAGGGCAGCAGGTACAAATTTCATAGTTAGTAAAGCCAAAATACAAAAGCAAGAGGGTGAAGGCAACACACACTGCAAGAACCGGGTGAAGTTCTGCCTTTTCTGCATTCATTTTGTAACAATCAGATGAGCTTGCATTAGCTTTAGTTTCAGCACTCCCAGTAATGTAATTTTTGAGGTTCTGACAAGAGCCAGGGAGGACATGGTTGCTTCCAGAATGATAGACTCCCCCATATCCCCTACCCCCACCCCCAGGGAAAGTTTTTTTAACAGAATGAAAAGAGGTGCCACAGTCTGTTCCTTGTGGCTGTGCTGAACTTCTCCTTTCTGGAGGAAGTCAAGAGCTGTCTATCAATCCACCTGACTGTGTGTGGCCATTATACCTGATGGTTATTCCATCCTCTTCATAACTCCAGCTAAGCCACAGTCACCCCCCCCCCCCCCGAGATGTTCCAGTCAATCCAAAGATTTGAGATACACAAGTCCCTCCAGTCTGCAAAGGACAAAGCTTTTACTTAAGGTTTTGATTGCTTCTCAGAGAGAGAAAAAAAATACAAGAACTTAAGGCAAATTTTCAGTCTGACTGGCAGAAATCAGTACACACATACAAAGCACTTTTGTATGGTAATGGTAGAGTCTGTTCTTTGCTGTTTGTCTCAAAAACACTGGACATGCCCCTTTGAAGCTTCAGGATGTATACCTGCTTATCAGTAGTGCCTAAACGTTTAGGAAATTCCTCCACTTTCACATAGGTGACAGTCATTTTCAGTTCCAGATGTTGCCGTTTGGTTTCAGTACAACTTCCAAGGTGCTCACCAAATGCATAATTGTGGTAGTACTATTTACAGGCTGCAGGGTTCTACTTCTTACTTACCCGGATGATTGGCTTCCAGCAGTTGCCAATTATGAATAGCCTCATTGCCCCCTGGGCTTTGTTTCTCATGTTGTTTTAGCCCTTGGACATGATGGTAAATCTTGCAAAGTTGCAACTTATGACCATTGGTTGATCACCTCTATAGGCTGCACTGTGGACACTGTTTTGCAGGACCTTTCTTCCACCAGACAAGTTTATCTCCCTCTAGTCAATAAAACTGCAACCAGTTCAGAATAATTCTGCTCTGAATGCTCTATCTTTGAACATGGGACCTTGTGTTATGTATGATGTTCATGTTGAGTCATTCTAAATTCTATGCACAGGTTTTTCATTCGACCCTCAAAGATCAGTGTGACCACTGCATGCTCAGATCTGAATAACCCAGTAAGTGCAAATATCATCTTTTTTGGTGTAGTCGAGGGTCCAGCCTTTCACTAGGCAGACCCTTCCAAGCTCCTTTTCCTCTGGCAGTTGTGATCATGGATGCCTCCACTCTAAGATGAGATGGGATAATTTTAGAGCAATCTGCTCAGGACACATGGTTGATCTAAGAAGCCAGCTTTTGCCACAGTACTCTGGCAATGAGGGCCATCCCCCTCACCTTGCAGGCATTCTAGGATTCCTTTATTTCTAGTACTGTTGCCATCTGTTCTGACAGTGTGGCAGTGGTTTGGTATATAAACAGACTGGGAGAACCCATTCTTGCCCCCTGTGATGGAAAACCACGAGAGCTTAGGAGTGAGCTTGTAATTTGAATCGTTGTCTCCTTGCTTCTCATCAGGGGACAAGCCAACTCCTTAGTAGCCCAGCTCACCATCTGTCTTCTGATGCTGCTGAAGTGTTATCTCAGTCAGTCAATAACGCAGACCCCATTTCATTGCTGGGAGAAACATTTTTGTGACCATTTTACATCCCTGACCGACTACAAATGCAGCAGGTTATTTTCCCTTATTCTTCCCTCAGAAAAATGAGGCAGTAAAGCATACATCCAAATGTGGCTCCCAGGACTCCTTTATGCCTTACCCCATTTCCCCCTATTCTCAAGTTTTTGGAGAGGCCATGTATTGCAATACTAAAGTGTTTCTTGTAGCCCTCTCACTTTTAGTCCAGAGAAATGCGATTGCCTCTGTCCCTGCTTTGGCCTCATATGTTGGACAGGCCTTTCTGCCTGAAGCTGTCCAAGAGTCAGCTGTTTTACCCATGTGACAAATCTCACCGAGACCTTTATTCCCTTAGATAACCTGATTATTTCATTATGGGTGTAAGTGTATCACTCTGATATTATTTGGATAGATCAAAATCCATAAATAAGACCCACTGCTTTTCATTTTGGTATTCAGTTTCTTTAAAGAAAATAAAGTTTCCAAATTAAACCTTCTCTTCAGCCTTTGCAGTATACAAAGTTTGCATTATCTGAAACATAGAAAATCCTTGCCATAAACTTTGTTTGTTTTCCACCAGAACAGTAACCACTTCCCAGTCTTTATTCAAGCATGCCTGCATGAATAACATTTGTGTTGCTACTGTTTGGCTGTGTGTTAATTTTTGCAAGGTACTTCAAACGATGTTCTTTCCAGAATAAGGTCTTCTTTCTAAACCACCATTATTTGTAGCATTATTTCTTGAAAACCAGCCAAGAGGTTCTGCTTGGAACTCTGTCCTGTTGATGATGGAGATACAATGTTAAGTATTTATTATACTGAGAGATCTGTGGTGGTGGCTTCATATGTCAATATTACCAATTCAAAGCCTGGCAGCACCTTCATTTGGGAGGCTCTGAGTAGAGGAGTATTTGCTATCTTTATAAGCCTGCCTTTTAAACAGTTGTTAAAGGTCTGTAGTAGGATTCTTTGGTGCTCAGGATTGTGGGCAAAGGGTAAAGGCTAAGGTATTGTGGAAATATTAGATTCGGGAGCCTTGGAAAAAATTATGCCCGGGAAAGTACTGCCATTCTCAGTCCTGTTGTCAGTGATGATAAAAGTTGCAAAGTGGATCCTCAGTGATGGAGGATGTGGTTAGTGTTCTGCCTGTAGCTTTCTCATTGAGTTGTCAGCACTGATGGAATTACCAGCGCAGCAGGCTCAATCATTTTCCTGTGTAGGATTGCCTGGATTCTCAAAGGAGATTTGATACAGTCTGTTGTGGATATGTCATTAAATGGGTGGTCTTATTAGACCCCAGTATTTCATGTCGTGAAGAGTAAGCAGGCCTTCATCACTTTTTGATTTAACCTTGGTTTTCTTTACCCTTTATTCTTCCTGGTTTATACAACCCAGAAAAAAAAAAAACTTTTTACAGTCTGTGGAAGGCCTTTCTTAATTACGCAGTTTGCCAAAGGATCAGGTCAGCTCAGCAGTTAGTCTTGACTTTCATTTGTTGGCTGATAAATACATACAGTTAGTTTCACACAGGGCTAGCTGTCAATCCTGCCCTATGGTTATAAGAGAAAGCATGGTCTTGTGGTAAAAAGTTCTATATTTCAGCTGTACCGAGTGTTAAGTTCAGAAATTACCAGATCCATATGGCACAGTATCATTCTGACATTTGAAGGAGATTGATGATTTGACTAAATGTAGTACACATCTCCATTAAAAATACATTAAAATGTATGCAGACTGCAAATAAAGTTGGCTCCCACATGGTTAAATGCAGTTATGATGGTGTTAGTGCCAGTTTCCCAGCTTCTGCTTATGGTACACATTAGGAGAAATAAATGCTTAAGAGCGTAACTATTTCCTAATGCTGTAAGGGCAAAGATCTTCAGTACTCTTCTTGACAAGGCTTCTTTGAGACACTATTTAAGAAAGTTCTACAAGTGGGAATCGCTGTTAAGACTTGTTTCGTTTTATTTATTCATGAATTGTACAGAATATGATTATAGGTTTTAATTTGCTTGGCAATGGAATTGTTATGCTGATTGCATGTGGTCATCTTTCAGATGCAAGCTTTGCCAGGTTTCAGACAGCCAAAAGTGTACCCGGTGACAGTATGCTGAATAATGGTAGATGTATGGTCAGTGACTTAATAAAAATAGTTTACATATGTCAGCTTCAGTTCTTCCAGAACAATAATCCATTGAAACATTGTGTAGCAGTTCAGTAGAACAGAAACCCCCATCTTAGTAGCTGCCAAAGGTGTTTATGGAGAAAGGTAATATGTAAAAGAGAGAACAGGAAAATGGAGGGCCTGTTTATGACCCCAGTGGTGAGTGGAAGCATTAAGATGCCAGTCACTTGAATGGAATTTACTTGAAAATTTTAACTACATCAGAAAGGGGGGCTGGGTCTAAATGTCAGGGCACTGTCTGTATTCTGATTGGAAGATACAGCTTGCTATGTGAGATCAAACACCAGGCTCTCTACCCTTAGAGTGCAAGTGCATTTTTTTTTGGTTTTGTGTTTTGAGAAAAAAAGTACACTATACTGTTAAAAAAAAGAAGTTTGAGAGAAAAGCTGATATGCAGTTCTCTATAGTAATGTTGTAAGAATATTCTGTCTCTCTCCTTGGTGAGCAGTAGAGTTTTATCTGCCTAGATTTATCTGCACCATCACATCTTTATTTTTAATGTTTGAAAGGTCTCTAAACAATTGTTTAGACCTGCAGTTCCTTTAAAAAGCTGCTTATCCTTTTGCATTGAGTGTGAATAGAGTTTTACATGAAAGCTCAGGACTTAAGGAACCCTTTTCGCTGTGGTTTTGAGACTTAAATCTGCAAAAGAGGTTGAGGTTTTGCTTAATGGTTAAGGTTTTTACCTCAAATACAAGGGTGCACAGTTTGATTCTCATATTTGAGAAAAATTGGATAGGCTTAAATTACCCACAAGAACAGGTAGCCTAATAGTACCTTTTGGGGTTAAGGTGTTTACCCCACAGGCACAAGGTACAAGGTTTGATTCTTATCTTTGAGGGAAATTGGCTAGTCTTAAAATTACCTATAAGGGAAGCTGACCTAGTACTTACCCATGAGCCCAGTGAATAGAGGAAAACGTGGAAAACAAAGTATGTGTTAAAATGTTTTCTAAATGTAATAGAAGATGTTCAATGTTTAGATCACTGTTGCTGTAGCCTAAGCTGTTTGGGTCTTAACCCACTGACTGACCAGCTTTCAGAGCTTAAGAACTCCTTCCACATGCTGTCTTAAGAGCTAAAATATAAACACAGTTAGATCATCAATTAAGTCAGAGTTTTTTTTTTCCACTGAAGTGCATTCCTTCTGTGGACTCAGTGGAATTGTCCCTTTTGTGGACTCAGTGGAATTGTTGGTTGATCAGTGATCCTTCAAGGTTTGTCTGGTGGGTCCTCATTCTGGAAACCCTTCCACTAAAATTTATTTTTCTGAAGAAAACTTGTGTTTTTCTGACTAAAATGTTTTCACAGACAGGCTTTTCTAAGGGAGTTGGTGTAAGTGCTTTTGTGAATGTTTTGTGTTAAAATTCTATATTTTGGCAGAATTTTCCTACAGGTTTTGTTGCTTTGTGTTTTATGGGCAGGACATTTTGCTTGTGAGGGCCTGATAGTGGTTTACTTACTTCAATACCATTTGTTTTCTGTTTTACTTTTACCTACTTCTCTAGGCTTCTCTACCAACTGTTGAGGTATCATTCTCTGCTTTGCTATTGAGCATCTACCAGTTTCCATGGTTTCACCTTCCTCTGTCTACAAGAAGAAGAAAGCAGTTAGGGGAGTCTGTGGGTCTCAGGATGGCTCCTATCGTGACTCATCCACTGGTGGATGGTTCTGTTGTTTCCTTTCTTGGTTCCTTAAACTACTTATCATAATCTCCAGGTCTCTCTGGTGTTGCCTCTACAGCCACCAAGGACCGGAGGATAGCCACATCTTCTGAGGCTGTAGGAATGCCCTTGGCAGACAAGGGAGAGCTAGTCTTGTTGGTCTCAAGTGCAGGTTCTTCACTCAGCTGAGATGGGGATCCTGAATCTGGGATGAGTTTGCCTACCATGGGTTAGTCATTTTCCAGAGAGGATGCCATGACGAAGATAGGGGCTGAACAGACAAATAGTCATGCTAAGAAGACTGCTTGATTTCAGAGGCTTTTCCTTTGTTTTTAGGTCATCATCCCTTTGCTTTTTAAAGCTAAGGAGGATGGGGATTGTTTTTGCTTTTTAAAAAAAAACACGGCTGAAACATATTTTTGCTTTGAACCAATTTTCCCATTTCATCACACTTCTTGAGCACTTCAGCTGCAAAAAAAGACAAAATAGAACTCCCTTGTCAAAGGAGGAGCATTTAAAATTTCATGTTTTATGTCTTCAGGAAGGTTTTGAGAATGAAGCCAAGCTAATCTTTAAAGTGTGCAAATTCATTACAGTCCCAGAAAATATGTTCACAGTTACCTCTTTCTTCCCCATCACACTTCCAGCATTTGCTGTCTACCTTAGGAAAAATTCTTTGGTGTCTACTTGGGGTATAAAAATACCTATGTAAACACTTTCAAGCAAAGATTCTAAGTCTTCTAGACTTTGTTGCACATTTGGGAGACATACTTATATCCCCCATTGTTTCTTTGTGAATTGCTTATCCAGTCTATCTTCTCAATCCTTTCTAACCTCCTCTAATTGATTCTTATAGTTAATGTGCAATATTTTGTATGCTCTACTAATTATTCCTTTTTTAACAGCAGCTTATGTTGTAGATTCTACTAAAAACTCTACCAGTGCTGGTCTTTCAATTAAGATCCCCCTATTTCCTTTCTCTTTGCCTATACTCTGAAATCAATCATTGATAGGGAAGGCAATCTCTGTCCTGCAGTCCAAATAATTCCTTGGCCTCTTCCCATTTTGTTGCCTTTCCCCTCTAATTATTTGCTCCCAGTACCTTGTTTCTTTTACCAGTTTTCTCCAATAATTTCCATCCCTCTCTTGCCTATTGTCTGTCCCTTATTGCATTAATCCATATCGGCAGAATCTCCTTTCTCCAGTCCATGTTGGCTTCATTCTTAGAATACTTCTACTTTTATAAATATAATTTTCTGCATGGTTATTTTTATTCTCCTTAAGGATTTGCAGCTAGTATCCCAGTCTCTCCTTGTTTCTTGAGCTTCCCCCGTTTCATCATCATCCATTTCCACTTTGAATTATAGGTTTTTGCTTGTGCTATGTGTAGGAGCCTTAACTGTGTAGCTCTGAAATACCCCTTTAAATCGAGTAATCACAAACCACCTTGTTCAGTTTGAAGAATCAGCTTTATCCCACTTGGCTCTTGCTGCCTTCCCTTCCCAGATAAAATCCTTCAGCTCTTTATTAATTGCTATCCTCAGCTTCTCCTCTGTTTGTTATAATATGCCTGACTTGTGTATAAAACTAAAGGAGGATGTTCCAGGTTAGGGACATTCTCAATAAAAACTGGGTTATTTTGGAGGGTAACGATCTGATTCATTCCTTTGGTAAAGGACCATCATTTTCATATAAGTTAGGACACAATATGAAACACCTCCTGAAACATCCCCTTTTAAATATGAAGGAAAGAAGGGGAACAAAGAAATGTGGTAGATGTAACCAGTGTCCACTTATTTTGGAAAATGCAGAAATATTGATTGGTGACCCACCGCAGAGAATTTACTTGGCAGGGGGGAACCATCAAACCAAGGGTTTGGTTTATGTCAGTGTTTGTCAGGAGTGCAATATCTTTTATGTAGGCAAAACTGAAAGACCCCTGAGAAAAAGGATTTACGAACACTCATATAGGTTCATAGATAGGTACTAGGCTATCGGCCCAAGGGCCTATGTAAGCCTAGCCAGCAAGGTTCCATAGCTTATGCCACCCAAGAAAGTTATTTTCCTGTGCCACTGTCCAGCAGAGACACAGAAGTGATCCCCAGGGTGTATTTCCTATTTCCCATCCACTCATCAGGATTTTTCTTGAAGAGTGCAAATGAAGAACTTTGCTTGACATAGATGGGTAGCTTGTTCCAGAGTATAGGAAGTCTCTGGGACAGGAATCTATCCCTCCAGCGTGTCCTGTTTATTGTGGTGACAAGGTTTAGGTCCCTAGAGCATGTAGCTCGGAGGGATTGGGATTTCTTTAGGTGTAGCATGTCCAACAGCTCTGGGTTTGACATAGCTTTATATGTTATGCAGAGATCACCTCGGAGTAGGCGATATGCTACAGAGTAAAGCTGGAGTTTTTTGAGGCGGTCAGTGTAGGGCATTTGTTTGAGGCCAGTAATCCTCTTTTTGAGGTACTTCTGTGGCCTTTCCAGCTGCTGCAGATGTCTTGTGAGGTACATTCCAAAAGGGGCGTTGTACTCAATAATGGGTCTAATGAGAGACGAGTAGAGGGGAACAATGACCTCTTTTTTCCTGGATGAGAGCCCTTTTATGATGAGGTGTGCCACGTAGAAGGGCTTCCTGACTACTGTGGCGATGTGACTAGGGCTTCCTGACTACTGTGGCGATGTGACTATCAAAGGAGAGACTACTGTCCACCTGGGTCCCGAGGTCTCTTATCACGCATTCAGTGTTAAGTAGATTGCTGCCTATGTGGTAGTTCATGGGTACAAAGTTTTTACCAAAGGGGATGACACTGCACTTTTTGGCATTAAGCTTGAGGCCATGGCTCTGACACCAGGCATCTGTCTCAGTGAGGCCCTTCTGTAAGATGTCCACATCATTTGGGGACTTGACTGTGGCTCCTGGTTTGCAGTCATCTGCGAACTTCATTAGCCAGAGGCCTTCTGTGTTAGCCTGTACTAAAGAGAAGTAGATACCAAACAGGAGAGGTCCCAGGACGGAACCCTGTGGTACTCCGCTTGTCACTGCTTTGAGGTCAGATTTGCTATGGAAACTCATGACCACAATGCTTTGCACAGAAATGCACTGAAATGTGACAACTTTACAGGATACAAGTTTGGTATTTTAGAAGTGGTCAAATACAATGAGAGGGGAGGAGATTGGTGTGATGAATTAGTGAGAAGGGAATTGATGTGGCAGTTGTACCTAAATGCCACCCAACCACCAGGTATCAATGACCACTTATCTTTGGTGCCTGTACTGAAACAAAGGGCACTTAAGTTATAAAGGAATTTTGTAAGGTTTGAAAAACAATTTATCTAGAAAGCAAAGTACATACATAAAACACACACTTCTTTACAAATACACCAAGATGTGTAATTCTCACTTCCCAGTTTTAACCTGTTTCTTTAAATGTTAATTGATTTTAAATGTTAATTGATTTTGATTAAGCTACTATTTATACCATGATACAATGCTTTTCTATGGTTTTGAAAAAGTCTGTGATTAGATCAGATGAAAGCGCTTACCTTAATTTCTGCATTGGATATTTATGCAACCGATGGTTTTACTTTACTGATTTTATGTACCACTACTACTGTTTGATGGAATTTTAAGACTTTGCTGCACGTGTTTTCAGTTAAATTGCTGAGTGAACTTTTGGTCTGGTTTTTGCTTCTTGGTGCTTGAGTCAGTTGCAAGAGTGTTCTCCTGTAGCATAGCTATTTGAGTCTATATTTTTAATGTAGTTCACTACTCTCTAGTTTTTGTATACACTTGTGTGACCATTAACATTTAAAGATAATATTGAAAAGCTCTATATGTTAAAAAAAAGTTATTCCCACCTTTTATTTGTAACAGTTTATTTGTTAAGTATCTAGTTCCAGCTTTTGTGTTGCATCACACACTAATGTTTGGTAGGTTGATTTTTTATATGGTTGCTCCTTTGTGTATCCATTTGAGCCTAAGTCACATCTTACAAAAATTTTGTTTTATTGAAAGCTGTCAAACAAAAAAACAAATACATTCCCAGTACACCCCAAAATCTTGTTAACTTAGTGTTAACACACAAAACTCTACATTTTCAAATATTGAAGTTTTCCATTCCTAATAAGGACAGTTGTCTCAAACTGGCAGCCACACTTACAGACTTGGGTTAACCTAAAATGAAAGTTATCCATGCCAAAAAGCATGGTACATCCTGTACTTCTACTAAGTGTTGTCTGATTTTCTCTTATCTTTATTGCTCTTTCAGAATGAGAAAACACTTGAATGCTTTCAGATAACATTATCTCCTAGCCATTGAAAGAAAGCCATTAAAAGAAAGAAGTGTTCTGTTTGTATTGCTTTTCATTGGATTGTCTCCATGGAGACATGAGAGACAGATATAGGGTTGCTTCTACAAGTATTTATTTGCTAGAGAAGAGTTTCATTATTTGCGGTGTTCATTTTTATTTATTTGCTATCTCAAAACTTGTTACTAGATAAAGCCAAGAGCCTTAATCTAGTCATTCTTCTATGCAAGAATGAGAAATAGCACGTCATTTTTTTCTTGTATCATACCGTTTTGAACAGA
The DNA here is from genome assembly GCF_019279795.1 of Protopterus annectens. Lineage (NCBI taxonomy): Eukaryota > Metazoa > Chordata > Ceratodontiformes > Protopteridae > Protopterus > Protopterus annectens. The sequence goes on from NC_056727.1 coordinate 693,318,480, forward strand.
CTTTTCTTCTTATTCTTTGTTTATTGATTTATTTTTACCCTGGCAGTGCCTACATTTCTTAAAACCGATCAAGGAGAAACAGAAGAGAAGGAAAAAAACAGGGGCAACTGTTTACTTGAATTTTCTCATTACACCTGAAATATTACTGTTAAGAACAAAAATTGTTTTACTTACAGTTAACTCTCTCCTTCCTCTTCCCCTCTCCTAAGTGTTCCTTCAGACATTGATGACATGAAGTAGGGCGTATGCTTTAGAGTCCCCTACAAGTTTAACAAAGTCAAAAAAGTCCAATATTTCCAGCTTTTCTTGTTCTGTCATGTTTCACAGATGTAATTAATGCTTTAAATCACACATTTATTTGTCAGTTTCCAAGTTGGTGGATTTATTCCTGTTTATCTCCACCTCCCAAATCCAGTCTGTTTCCTTTTCAACATACTTTTGGTTCTTCTTGTCAACTCTTGTGTTTTTTTCTGTCTCTCAAGCATTTTCTGTTGTAATACTAGAAAAGGTTTCACTGGCAGTATTTGTCTCTTGTCTTTATTAACAGAAGAACAAGAAGCACAATATCCTCCTGTTTCACAGTTCACTTTTTGTTGGACTGACTTTTGTATTTCCTCTGTAGCATGTTCTGCATCAAAAAATGATGTTTTCCTGCCAGGAAAGAATATTCGTATGATTGGATTTCAGGATGTCTGCTAGGTGTTCTGCCATGGGAAAAGCCTTTCTTCCTCCAGACAACATGGGAGATGATGCCCTGACTGGAATCACTGTTGGATTATTCCTAACACATGGGTTATCACTGCTAACATCCGCCTAGGGTACTAAAGTTTTAACTTTCCAGGACTATTTGTCCAATGTGTGACCTCAGCTCGTAAGTGTAGGGGTATATTGGTGGATGTATGAGTGTTAATGTCTCAGACTGTCTCTTCACCAGCCCAAACACTGGTCACATATCCATCTGATTGATTGTCATTTGGTCATTGGTACTGTTGCTTCAAATACTCAGGTAAGTGCCCTGTTGAGGAGCCTTCCTTTTTATTTCTGTTTTTCTGACCAGTATTAGATGTCAGCTAAGAAGAGTTAGTGCGAGTGCAGTAGGTAAATCCCATGCAAAGACTTGCATATTCAGTGTCTTTTTTGTTTAGGAGCAGAACAGGACTACAGAGCTTGTAACATCCTCCAATCCTTTGTACCCAAGATCTTGCAGTCCTGTGTGTTCTTGCTTAACACTTTTTTGGAGACCTAATGTGTCAAACGCTTAGCCCACTCCAGTATGGCAGATTCCGCCTCTCCGGACATACCCCCACCACTTAAAAAGAAGCTTAAAAGGCCTAAGCTAGAGACTCATTTGGCCCTTTCTAACTCCGATGTACCTGTCACACCAGAAAGGAGGTGTCAGAAAGCTAAACATGTTTCTTCCCCTCAACTACCTTCTTCCTCTTCTGGGAAGAAGGAATGGATTTGTTTCTGTCAGAGTTTAAGGCTATTTTGGTTCTGAATCCTCCTTCCTTCTCCTCTCAACCCCCTCCCTCAACCACTCAAAACATTCCTGTGCATTCTTCTTCCTCTGACAATGAGGTGGCTTCTGATTCTGACCATTCTCTGGCTTACCCTGAAATGCACTCTCCTGTCCAAGTTGCTTTGGATGCTGAGGACTCCATTTCACCTGATTCTCCAATAGAAGAAACATTTTTTGGAGAGAGAATCTTAAATATGACTAAACATTTTGAGTCGGAGTCTAGGCAGATCTCAGAGGTGCAAAAAAGATACTGCAACCTTTTAGAAATGAGCACACCAGCCATTACCCAGTACCTCCTGTTATCGTGGCTTTTCTGGATGGTTTTTAGTCCACTTATGCTGCCCCTGACTCCCAGCCACTGGCTCCCAAAAGATCAGACAGATGTTGTAAAATCCCAGATGATCATAAGCCTTTTCTTACAAATCCTGTGGTGGATCCTTCTGCAGTTTCCCCCTCATTTGATAAGCCTTGTAAGTTCTTCGCCAGTGCCTTCCCTTCAGACAAAGACAGCAGGGATGTGGATAGGTGGGGTAAAAAGGTTTATACTTCCTCTGTTTTGGCATTGAGAGCTACAAATTACCAAACTGAGAGAATCAAATATGTGATATCTGTTCTCAGTTCTTTAAATAAGGTAGTGGTGGATTTGCAGGATACTGATTCTAAAGAAAAAGTGCTATCCTTAATCAGGCTACACAGGTTGCCAGACACAGCATTAAATGTAGCTATAATGCTCTAGTGGCCACATCTAGGGCAGTGACTACAGGCTTGTTTATCCACAGTAATGCTTGGTTGTGTAACCAGCCTATTCCTGAGGACTTGTAAGTAAAAATAATGGACTCCCCTTTAGATGAGACCCTCTTGTTTGGCCTCTGAGGGGGCCATGCTTTTCAATACCCTTCAAGAACAGGGTAAAACAATGAAGGACTGTAGACAGCTTTTATTAACCTTTGTACTTGGGTATCGGAGGAATTACCCAACTAAACCTATCTCTTTGGTCAGAAGGAGCTTAGGCTTAGTCAGAAACGCAGGAAGGCTCTCAGAGAGGGATTCCCAGATAAACCACAGAGGGATGCCTCATCTGGGAGGTCTCCCTTTGGGGACAAATCCCCATGGCTATCTTCAACCGCCTTTTCCTCCTGCCCCCAGCCTTAACCTCCCCCACTCAAAATGCTGACCCTATCATTTTCAACCTTGGAAAAGATTACAGCAGACATTTGGTGGTGTGCATCATAAACAATGGTTATAATGTGTCAAAGGTACAGACTCCCCCTCTAAATGGCATATCCCCACCTCCACACAGTCAGATTCTTCTGCTCCCACCCATTTTCTTACACGAACAAGGCAGAATAGAGCCACTGCCAGAAGAATTTATCGGAAAGGGTTTCACTCTTGACTTTTCCTACTGCTAAGGAAAAAAGGCAGTGCAGATCCATGCTGGATCTGTCCTTACTCAACACCTACTTAAAAGTGGCAACTTTCAAAATGCTCTCACTGCACACTCTTCTGCCTTTCATTCAGCCACAAGCTTTTCTAGTATCACTAGATCTAAAGGATGCTTACCTCAGCATAACAATTCAGCCTCCTTGCAGGAGATTTCTCAGTTTTTGTAGTGGGACATCTCACTTTCAGTTTACTGCTTTGGATTTTAGGCTTTCTGCAGTCCTAAGAGTTTTTACAAAGGGTTTGGGACCAGTGATCGCCTTCTGCCAAATCCTGGGAATTCAGATTTTTTCCTGTTTTTAGACGACCTGTTAATCCATGTTACCTCACCACAAATTCTCCTACAGCATCTCCAGTTCACCCTTCTCCTCGTATCTTGGTCGGGGGTCATGATCATCTGCAAAAAATCCTCCCTGCAGCCATCATAGGACGTAGCTTTTGCAGGCTGCTAGCTGGACACACAAAGAATGCAGGTCTAATTTCCTCAAGAAAAGGTGCGGAGCCTTACAAACTACTTCCACAACTTTGCCTCCCTCAGCCATTGCTCAGACAGGAAGATCCTAAGGGCTCTAGGGTTTATGGTAGCTGCTATCCCAATGCTTCTCCTAGCCAGATTGTATATGAGTAAAATTCAGTGGTACCTGAAAACAGCTTTTATTTCAGTGCACTCAGCCTCTGGACATGGTGATTTCCCCTTTTACCCTGCCTCCAGTGGGATCTCTTATGGTGGAAGGATCAGGTGAAACTCAAGCCAGGGCTTCCCTTCACTCCTCCAACCCCATTTCAGGAAAAACAGATGCCTTGGACAAGACATGGGGGTGCCTGGAGAGGCACCCAAGGAGTACAGAGCAGATAAAGAAACACATCAGCATGAAGAAAATGAGGGCCCTAATCAAGGCTGTTCTGGTGTTTTCACACCTCTGGAAACCAGGTGCCCCAAGAGTGTTTACAGACAATATAACCATAATGTGGTGCATGAAAAGGGAGGGACCAGATCTTACCAATTTTGCAGATCAGCACGGAAAGTCTGGAGCCTTGACACCTTGAAAAACATCCAGAAAAAGAAGTGAATTCCTCTAAAGAACGCTCAGCAGAACAAAAACAATGTAAATATTGGAAGAGCGTTGCACCACAAGTATTAGTATTTCATCTGATTATTCAAAACTTGCTAAACAACCAAAATGGCGAAAAGACAGCTTCAAAACAACAGCTTCAATAACGGGCTTTTACCATGTTGAATCCACAATATATGAAATATAGAGCTTTGGTGTTGTAAAAGTCAAGTGGCATTGTAATTCCACAGCTTTAAAACATATGGATGTCATAAAAACAGAAAAAATGAACATAAAAGTGAAGAACCCTTCTGATGTAAACAATGGACAAGCACTTTCAGCTTTTTCAAGCCTTCTTCAGATCCCAGTCTAAATTAAAGTATCAAATTTAAGTATATAAACAGCCTCTTTATACAAAGTCTGTTTCTAAAATAAACATCTGTGGAAACATATTCAGTTATATTTGATACTTTAATACCTAAAGGCATGAATGCTGAGCTTAATTGAAGAGTTCTTTCATGGAAGTGTTAATTTTTTAATTTACATTTTAATTGTTTAATTGAGTGTATTATAAAAAGTTATTGTTTCATTTGGTGTGTATCTTCCTTGAAGCTATTTCAGCCGAGACGTCAGAGAGAGAGAATAAAGATTTCTACTTTTATTGGTGGTCATTGGTTTGTGTTTTTTGTTATTTTATTCTTCTGTTTTGTTGTTTTAAACCACTGAGCCTATATCCTGGAGATCAGATAAGTTTATGGCACCACCCTTGGACAAGCAGTTTTGGGGAGAAGGGGTGCCCGTTGATGCCATAGTCATAGAGGGGGTCACCAAAAAGGAACTCGCCAAGGAGAGTTCCACTGTCCATCTCCCCAACAGGGAGTCACAGGCGATGGACAGATTTGGGAAACATGTCTATGCTTCAAAGATCTTTGCTTTAAGGTCTCTGAATTATGTGGCACACTTTACAAGACTTCATAGGCATTTGATTAAGGAGTTGTTACATACCCTCTCAGGCTTCTCACTTGGCTACCCTGCAGTCCATTTCTAATTTCTCCATGAAGTTGGTTTCGCATGTAGCAGAAAAAACCTCAAGAACAGCAGGTTCAGATATTTCCATTAGAAGGCATACCTGGATGTGTTTGTGTGAGATCACTTCAAGTCCTTGTTTGTCAGTGTGCCCTTTGCAAGGTCTTTGTTTGGCCTCAAGGTGAAGGACACACTATCCAGGTGTGAAAAGGATGTAAAGACACTGTCTGCCGTGGGCATATGTTTTTGCCCTTTCAAAGATACCTTTCCAGGAATTAATGGGGTGGTCAAAAATGTGGTTTAAGAAGAGTTCTAGATGCACATGGAGGAGGTTCCCCCAGAGGTAGAAGAGGGAACACTAATGGGCAATGATGCCCACATTGCAGAGGTGGCCTGCAAAACCAGGGGTTCAGAGAATCCTCCTTTGAGAGAGATCCTACAACTGCTCCTTTAAGGAGGTGTAATTTTCCACCCTTGGAGGCAGTCAGGGGACATTTATCCCTGCACCAGAGAGACTGGCTAGACTTAAACGATACTTGGGTGCAGAGGATTATTTCTAGAGGTTGTATAATTACTTTTTCCCTTCCTCCTCCAAACTTGAGAAAAATCCCAGATGTTCCACCCAGTCAGGGGGAACAAGCACCAAATTCAAATACTGCTAGTAAAGAGAGTCATTCAAGAGGTCCCACCAGACCAGATAAACTCTAGAACCTATGCAAGGTTCTTTTTAGTGCCCAAGCAAATCGGGAATTGGAGACCAATTTTGGATCTCACCAATTTAAACAAGTCAGTTCAATAAACAAAGTTTCAGGTGGTCATGGTTCACTCCATTCTCCCATTTCTGGGAAAGGACGATTGAGTGTTCTCAGTAGACCTTCAGGATGCTTACTGTCATATAAAGATAAATAGATGATCCAGAAGGTATTTTGCTTCTTGCTGGTGGTCAGTCATTACCAGTTCAGAGTTCTGCCCTTTGGACTCACTGCAGCCCCCAGGGTGTTTGCCAGGTGCATGGCAGTAGTAGCAGCTCACTTGAGACTGCAAGGATTCTGTGTGTTTCCATACCTAGATGACAGTCTCATTTCTGCTCCGACCAGGCATCAACTTATAAGGGCAAGAGATCAGGCTCTTCAGTCTCAACTAAAACCAAATCAGAGTTTAGAATTCATAGGAGTAATACTCAACGCAAAGTTAACCATAGCTTCACTACTGCCCTCAAAAGTTCAGACCATCAGATCACAGGTCAGAACAATAAGCTGCAGTACCAAGATTTCAGCCCACCTGTTCCTTCAAGCTCTGGGTTCAGTGGCAGCGGCAATAACATTAGCATCTTTAACCAAATTTTGCATGAGAATTTTTCAGTGGATACTAGCTATACATTGGTCAGTAGTTTACCAGCCCATGTCTTATTAGATATAAATCATTCAGACATGCAAGAGAGCTCTCAGGTGGTGGATTCGATCAGGTTCTACAAGGCTGTCTATTTATTTCCGTCAACCCAAGGTTTTCCATCCGTTCTGCTAATTCTGAAATTCCTTCAGAAAGCTGCCATGTTGAAGAGCAAAGTCATCCTCATTGAACTTTATTGGCCTCAACAAATTTGGTTCCCCTTCTTTTGGCCTCACTTGCTTCACCAACCTTGGATTATGGATCCAAATCCAGACCCTCCTGACTCACCCAACATGCATGATTCATCCAAACATAACCATCCTCAGGCTGATTTCTCCAGTTCCATTAACAGATATGCAACCTATGCTCTCGCCACCTATTCATTAAATACGTTTATCTTCTCATAAGCCTTCTACCAGAAATCTGAACCCTTTTCAGGCCTCATACATAGCATTCTTGATTTTTTTGTCCCATCTTTTTGAAGAAGGAGCTAATTCATCTACCATTAAAGTACAGTTAGCGGCCATATCAAATTTTCACATTGGTTTTGATGGTTCCTCTGTCAACTCTCATAAATTAAGAAAAGCCTTCTTGAAATGCACTATTCTTCTAAGACCCCCCTTTTAGAGCACCTACTCCTCCATGGGACCTGAATCTGATACTGCAGGTGCTTACTAAATCCCCCTTTGAACCAGCAGCTACATGGCCTTAAATACCTTTCCTGGAAGACAATCTTTCTGGTGGCTGTTACCTCTTCCAGAAGAATTTCTGATATTCAAGCGTTGTCCTCTAAACCACCATACTTAATTTTTCACAAGAATAGAGTTACACTAGGGATTAATGCTTCCTTTCTTATTTAGGTGGTGTCAGTACTTAATATCAATCAAGCCATTGATTTGCCAGTATTCTTTCCTAAATTTGCTAACAAGGGTGAATACATATTACAATTATTGGATGTCCACAGACAATTACATTTCTACCTCCATAGAGCAAAAGACATCAGAAAATCTGACCACTTGTTTGTTTCATTTGCAGAAGTAAAATTGGGAAAACCAGTTGCCAAAGTCACCTTATCTTGGTGACTAACCAACTGTATTTCATTTGTTTGTAATGAATTGGACAATACTCTGTCAAAGCCATTGCGAGCCCAATCAACTAGATCCATGGCTACTTCCTCAGGATGATATGTGTGTATCAGCAACCTGGGCTACTCCCCATGTCTTTGTTACAAATTTCAAATTGGATCTGGTCTGCAGAGGTAGAGCATCATTTGGCTCAGTGGTGCTCAGGAATATCATTCCCCGAGTCCACCCTGAATTTTAGGTAGCTGTGGACTCTGTCCCATCAGTTGAGGATAGAATGAAAATTGACATCATCAGATAAAGAAGTTATGTACTCACCGTAACATTCCATCTGTGTTGTCCATTTTCATTCTTCCTCAACTTCCCTCCCACCAACCCCCATCCTTGAAACGTCTGGAAGAATGGGTGGTTACAGGATATTTTTATCTTTTATAGTAAGCTCCAGATATAGCCTTCTCCATTTCTGAATACAAATATGCCTTTTCTACTAAAGTCAACAAACAAGATCTGAGGTAATTGGGGTTGGTGCATTGTGGGTAAGGGGAAGCTCGAGAGTTCTAGTTTGCCAGAAGCTTTAGCACCATCCGAGCCGGATCAGATGGATTGGACCTGAACCCATCAATTGAGGAAGAATAAAAATGGACAACACAGATGGAATGTTATGGTGATTACATAACTTCTTTCTTTAACCCTAAGTCATGTGTTATCTGGTGTGATCTTGCCTGTTTTGAAAGAAGCTAACAAAAGTAATTATTGAAGATTCTGTGTTTGCTAGTGAAGGGTTGCTTAGTCATCTCCAAGTCTTCACCAGGATTATTGTCTGGACTATGATTACAGGAGTTGGGCTTCTTTTGGTACTTCACCTCAGGACACAGACTCCTGAGCCCTTGACTTTGGCATTTATCCAGCGCCATCATCCCAGGGTGCTTTAATTTAGTACTGCTTTGAAACCTTCCTAACACCCACTGCAAAGCATCTTTGAAGTCAGATGTAGCAGATACTCCATTATCAGCTGATCTGTGAGAAGGTGTGAAGCCTTCTCATGCCTTGATGGCTTTATTGCCCAACATCATGTAAATGAATATTTCTGTTAGTCAGGGAAGTATAATATGTTGTAGTCTTGTGTTTTTCAATGACATTCAGTTTATGATCCCTCAGTGAATGGGTCTTTAAGTCGAGAGGGTACATTTTGACAGCATAATGTGCAGTAGTTGGCAGTTCTCAGATTTCCAAGCTCAGGAACTGAAACTGTGTGCTTCATGTGGATCATTGATGGTAGCCTAAGCTATATGTGGGTTATATCCTGCCAAGGATATAACAGATGGAAGATGACTGCACTATGTCCTGAATTAAGCCCAGTAAAGTACTCCAGTCCAGGATAATTGATTCAGGAGAAAACATATGTTTGTGTGTTTCTTTTTGACAGGAGTTTCTGAAGAAGCAGAGCCAGTATTGCCAGCAAAAACTTTGCGAGGTATGGGCATAACTTTCTGGATAGATAGAATGGCATTCTCTGAATCTTCTCCCAAGACTGACAAGAATGGCTCATCCTTCCCTGCCAATGGCACTCCTAACAGCCACAGAGGATATGTCTAACCCTGGTCCATATTGGCTGTAGGGGACTACACCAGTGACACCCAATAAAAAGACGAGTGATCCAAGGAGCTAGCTTTGGCTACACAGGGTCACCCCACCTGCTGTTGAAGTACTGTAGCAGCCTGCTATGTTGGCAAAGGCTGACTAATAATGTACTACTTTTTGCGGCTGGAAGATGGAAGAACTGAGGAACTGGTAGGTTGTTCCATGGTTAAGCTGAAAAACGTGCCTGATTTCCAGGGAAGCTTAGCAACATTACTCAGTAAAAAGGGCATGTTTATTAAAAAAAAAAAAAAAAAAAGTAAAAAATAACCTTTTCCCTCTTAAAACGCAGTAACAACCACTTTAAGCTCTTACCACAGCTCTCAAAAGTAAAATAAACCAACATTTCTTATGTTTTAATAACTTTTTTACCACAAATGTTAAAGTAGTGGTCCAAATTAGAAGTCACATGACAGTGATTAAAAAAAAATGTTCCCACCTTTAAGATGAATATTTTACAGAAAAGGTACAGATTGTGTCATAAAAAGTAAGGTGGAAAGTTATCTTTCCAAAGAGAACTTATCTGCTCAGCAATGGAACAGTGTTACCCAACCACTGATCCTCTAAATTCACAAAAAGACCACTTTCTTTGGTGGCAGGAAAGCCCTGAGCTGACTAACAGTTTGGCTGCATGGAAAGTACCTTTAAGCTTTGAAAGCTTGACAGTTATAACCATATAGCGTTGTCTACTGCAGCATTTGAATATATGCCACCAAAAGACCACTTTCTTTGGTGGCAGGAATGCTCTGAAGGGCTTGGCACCCAAATCTGATTTTTAGTCAGCTTGACTTGAGCTAACAGTTTGGCTGCATGGAAAGTACCTTTAAGCTTTGAAAGCTGGAAAGTTATAACCATATAGCTTAGTCTACTGCAACATTTGAACATTTACCATTAATAGATGCTAACTCGCATAACTGTACTTTCTTAAACACAGTTTTAAAATATCATTAAAGTACACTTGTTCCCCAGACACGTGCATAAAACTAAGCTTGTCCATGTTAAGTACATTTAATTACACTGTAATTAAGGTGAATGTGAACATATCGTTTGGCTTTTAAGGTGGGTATGTATATTTTTTTGTCTTTGCTTGGTAGCCTCTGGAAAGGTATTTTTTAGTTCTGTGTATCCTATTGCGTTTACTGAAGAGTGACAGGATGGAATTTACAGGACAGAATACTTCAGATTTGTCTTAGTTAATAGATGAGTGAACTAGATGCAAGTACAACTTGGCTATGTTAAGAAAGGACAGAAGTAAAAGACAAAAAAAAAATCATTATACAATCAACACCATAAGCTTTTCAGGTGTAATATAACAAAATTATTTCAGTTCAGAAAATCTTATTACTGTAATTCAAAGTGGAAAAAGATGATGATGAAGCAAGGGGAAGTTCAAGAAATAAGCTGAGAGTAGGATTTTGGATGCAGATCCTTAAGAAGAAGAACAATTGTTATATATTATATTCATAAAGTAGCAGAAAATATTCTAAGAATTAAGCCAACATGAGAATGGAGAGGGGTTGACTGCAAGTCGGAATACAGAAAATAGGCAAGAGGGTTCTGGAATTTACTGAAAACAAGCTGGCAATGGAACCAACGTATTAGGAGGAAATGACTAGAGAAGGAAAAGTACCAGAGTGGGATGAGACCAAGATGATGTTTGGACTGTAGGTTAGAGACTGCCTTCCCTAACAGGGATTGATATCGGAGTATAGACAAAAAGAAGTGGATAAGGGGGCTCATGAGTGAAACACCTTCATTGGTAGTTATTAACTGAATCTAGAACAGAAGCAGCTGTTAAAAAAGGATAATTAGGGCATATAAAATATTGCATGATAAGTATATGAATCAATCAGTGGAGCTTAAAAAAGAGAGGGAAGAGTGTCTGGAAAAGCAGTTTATAAGGGTGGGGAGGACATGTGTATGGCTCCCAAGTATGCAACAAAGTCTAGAAAATGTATGATTTTTTGCTTGGAAGCATTTGCATAGGTATTTTTGTATCTCAAGTAGACTTCAAAATAATTTTCTTCAGTTAGGTAGCAAATGTTTGAGGTGTTACTGGGAATAAAGAGGTAACCGGAACATACATTTTGGGAGTGTGACGAGTTGGCAGATGGTAAAATTTCCCTGCAGAGTACTCTTGTCAGAAGTATTAGGTGAGCAAATGGCTTTAACTAAAGAAATGATTCATCTGAGCTGGGACACGGGATCTGAATTGCATATACATAGTAAGGCTTTGAGTTTAATTCTGTTGGCTGAAAAAAAGAAATTACTAAAAAATGGATATCAAATTTTAAACCATCTGTATTTGAAGTACTGAATATTGTAAAAGAGATGAAAGAACTTGGCAGATGGACCTTCAGAAAAGGGAAGGAACAAGTTGCATAGAAGTAAATGGAAAGTTTGGGAACAAAACATGCATAATAATGTTCAGGAGGAGGAGTGAGGTTTAAGGGAAGGCAGGAATTGAGCAAATTATGTAATGTTGAACTAATGATATTTATAAAGAAAGAAAAGTTATGTGATGTGTTTATATATATGTAAAAGGAACCCTTTTAATATAATGTTAATATAGCTTGTTTTCTTTTTTGTTGATGTAAGTTTACCTGTATTAAATGTTAATTTAATAAAGGTGTTTTAAAAAAAAGAAACACTTATTGTGGTAATGTAATTCTTTCAGGTAGACCTGTAACTAGGATGGGGTGAGGAGAGGTGGATTCCCTTGTTGCAAACTGTTAGGGAGCACAGTCAATAGGTGATGGAGTGTGAGTGCAACACCATGTGCTGACACTGCATGGGTGGCTAATGGTTACTCAGTGTTTGCTTTTTATTTATTTATTTATGTATGGTCTTCATCTTTAGGTTGAAGGGATACTGGTCTGGACTGGGGAAACTACTCAGGTTGCCAGATGATCTTGTTATGGCTGTGCTTTGAAGATTACAGTACATGTGTTATTGCGACAATTATTAGACTTCCTTGACTGAGAGAAGTGAAGTGTGATTACTAGGTAGTACAACACTTTAAGCGTGTGTACTTTTGTAATATTTTAGTATTTGATTTCCATAGTGAGACCATAGTGTAATCCTTTTTTTCTTGATGAACAGGTGTCCAACACACACAGCAGTGGATCTGCTGAAGACCAGCAGCTGTATTGGGCTAAAGGTACTGGATTTGGGACAGGCTCAACAGCATCAGGATGGGATGTGGAACAAGCTTTAACTAAACAGAGGCTGGAAGAGGAGCATGTCACATGTCTTTTACAAGTAGGTTATGCAATTTATTAGCAGTATATTTTATGTTTTGTGAATTAAAAATGTTCATCACCATATAATTGAGTATGTTTTGTGTCTGTAATTGCTCAGTTCGGCTCCTCATTGTTCATACTTGCAACCCCTCAAATTAAATTGCCTTAGTAATAGTCTGACATTGCTTCTTTAAGACATGTGGCTGTATGAAAAGCTCTCCCTCCCCTTTTTATAATCCTTATCAACAAAATTATTTGGTGCAAGTCCATGTTATGGAATCTCCTTGCACTGACTTGTTTGGTACATTGCATTTTCTCTTTTGTTTGTATGTTTCACATGTCTATAGCACTCATAAGTTCTTATACATTTTTGTTTTGATGTATGATCATTTCCACGCTCATCAAAATAGGACTTTGAAATATTAGCTTGAGACTGATGAGACTTTCATACATGTTGTCTGCTCTCTCATTTTCTCCTCTTGCCCAGTATTCCTGTTTACAAAACATCTTTCCTGTTCTAAGAGACGTAACCGATGAGGTGAAGAGAGAATGTATTTCATTTGCCAGTCAGTCCATGAGAGTAGAGTGTTGTATGTCTGCTTCAGAAAATACATAGCTTCCAACACTGTCTGTCCCTCACAATCCTACTCACCTTTTAAGATTTAGTTACCGGACTGTGGACTTTTCCTCAAAGCTGCACCCTTTTGTGAATTGTTGAAACTGTGGGAAGATTGTACATTTGCTGACTTTTATTTATTTTAAGACATTTTTATATTACAATGTGCATGAATTTTTTTTTTTTATAACTTTTTCCAGGTTCTCGCCAGTTACATTAACCCTGCTGGTAGCACATCACCTGGAGAAACACCTTGTACTGAGGCTAGAGGACAGAACAGTAATGCTCTTCCATCAGTTCTTGTAGAATTACTCAGCCAGTCCTGCCTTATCCCAGCAATGTCATCATACCTGCGGAATGATTCTGGTACTGTAACTGGTTTAGATTTCCTGTTGTTTTATCTGTATATTTATGTTAACTGAATGAATATAGCTCATTTTCAGAGGAGGCCTGGGTTGCAAGGCTCCATGTCACAGAAATACAATTGTTTACACTAAATTACATAATACATAGTTTGTCATTTGGTCAGTCATTACTGCCTTTCTGTGTAAAGTTTTATTTCCCTCATTTCAGTTGCAGTAAACTTTTAAAGGGAATTTTAAGTATTTCAAAATCCTTCCAGACAGCAGAAAGCTTTAACATATGCCTTATTACAGAATTAGTTTGAAGTAACACTGTTTTGCAGCTGTAGAAATTTTGCAGATCTTACTGTTCAGATTAGTCAACGGTCTTGTATTCAGAGCAATGACAGACATTTTCTTGTAATATTGCTATTTGTGTGTGTGTGTGTGTGTGTGTGTGTGTGTTTGTTTGAATGTCTATTAAAGTTATTACTCTGCTAGCATACTCTCTCCGCTGTAAAGGGCATGATGCCCTACCTCCTTTGTAACTATACCTTGCTATTGTTCATAATCCCGTTGGCACTCATTTGCAGATTTCCAAACTGCATTATTCCTCTGTATTTGGCCTTTTTCTATGCTGACATATTACAACTAGTGTGAGATTGAAGCTGCAGGTTGAAATACACATTGTGTGAATAGTTTACTTGATTGGGCTTTTGGGGATACTTTCTGTAGTTTGTGTTTCTGTCTTCTACAAGATACAATGGATATAAATGTGTACACACCCCAGTTAAAATACCAGGTTTCTGTGATATAAAAAAATGAGACCACAATAAATCATTTCAAAACTTTTCCTACCTTTAATGTGACCTATAACCTGTACAATTCAATTGAAAAACAAACCAGTCTGTTAGGGGGAAAAAAATAAAAAAACGTACAATAAGCTGGTTACATAAGTGTGCACATCCTTAAACTAATACTTTGTTGAAACACCTTTTGATTTAATTACAGCATTCAGTCTTCTTGGGTACATACCTGCCATCAATTAAAGAGACTCTCCTGTTTGGTATCTACTTCTCTGAAGTACAGGCTAACGCAGAAGGTCTTTGGCTAACGAAGTTTGCAGATGACTTCAAACTAGGAGCCATAATCGAAACTCCTAACGATGTGGACATCCTACAAAAGGGCCTCACTGAGACAGATGCCTGGTGTCAAAGCCATGGCCTCAAGCTCAGTGCCAAAAAGTGCATTGTCATACCCTTTGGTAAAAACTCTGTACCCATGAACAACCACATAGGTGGTAGTATACTTAACACCGAAAATGTGATGAGACCTTGGGACACAGGTGGACAGTAGTCTCTCCTTTGATAATCACATCGCCACAGTGGTCAGGAAATCCTTCTACATGGCACACCTCATCACAAAAGGTTTCTCATCCAGAAAAAAATAGGTCATTGTTCCCCTCTACTCATTACTCATTAGACCCATTATAGAGTACAGCGCCCCTTTTGGTATGTACCTCACAAGGCATCTACAACAACTTGACACAGGAATACCTCACAAAGAGGATTACTGGCCTCAAACAGATGCCCTATGTAGACCGTTTCAAACAACTCCAGCTTTACTCCGTCACATATCGCCTACTTAAAGGCGATCTCTGCCTAACATACAAAGCTATGTCAAACCCAGAGCTGTTGGACATGCTCCACTTAAAGAAATCCCAATCTCTTCTAGCTAAACGTTGTAGGGACCTAAACCTTATCACCACAATAAACAGAACATGCTGGAGGGCTAGATTCCTGTCCCAGAGACTTCCCATACTCTGGAACAGACTACCTATCTGTGTCAAACAGAACTCCTCATTAGCACTCCTCAAGAAAAGTCTTGATGATTGGATGGGAAATAGGAAATTCACCCCGGGGATCACTTTTGTGGCTCTGCTTGACAGGGGCACAGGAAAATAATTTTCTTGGGTGGTGAAAGCCAGGGTACCGTTTGGCTAGGCTTATATAGGCCCTAGGGCCAGTAGCCTAGTACATACCTATGAACTCTGATTAACCCCAAATAAAGTTCAGTTGTCCTAGTAGGATTTTCCTGACATTTACTCAGTTGCCTGCTACAGCAAAAGCCATAGTTCACAGACAGCTTACAAAGCATCAATGGGATCTCATTGTTGAAAGGTATCAGAAAGTTTTGAAATGATTTATTGTAGTCTCATTTTTTTATATCACAAAAACCTGCCATTTTAACAGGGGTGTGTACACTTTTTATATTCACTGTACCACTAAAAAAGTGGTCAGGATCTGCCTAAATCTCAAAATGCACTCGCTTGAAGTACTCCTTAAAATGGAGAACATCAACATTTGTGCTGTAACAGAGACCTGGTTCAAGGCAGCAGAAAGCACCCCTGCACTACCAGGCTACAACTCATTCCACACATTTCGGCCCCAGAACTTGGACCGAAGCTCCAAAGGCAGTGGTGTTTCCATATTCTTAAAGGATGCACACACCTCCAGACTGGTAGCCCAACATAACGCATTTGAGATACTTCAGGTGCAACTAACATTGGGTAAGACAGAGATTCAGGTTGTAGCCTGCTATAGGGTCCCCATCCATGTCCCAAGATTCACACTCCACATTCCTAAGCACCCTGGAGAATGTTAGGGTCCAACCTAACACTCTCATACTGGGCGACTTCAACTACCCCTCCATTAAGTGGAAAAATGTTCATGTACCAGTATACTTGCCGAATGCTTTCTGGAATTCATTAATTCCAGTGCCCTGGACCAGCTCGTTCTTACCCCCTCTAGAGGTAGCAACATCCTTGACCTGGTCATTACTAACATGGGTGACTGTTGCGCTACACCAATAGTGAACTTCTCCCTAATTAGATCCAATCACAAGCTAATCACCTTAGAAATCCACATCCCTCCCGCCAACGAAGGTAACCACCATGAAAAACTTCTCCAAAGCTAACTTTGGGCTACTAAAAACAGAGGTGGCTAACTTCACAGCACCCATGCAAATGGAGAATAGTTGCATGACCACCAAATCATACACCAGTGCACTGTAAGAACACGTACACGAATGCATGGATCTCGCCATACCCAATAGAACTAAGATGCTTTCCTCAAAAAAAAAGGAAGCCAATCTGGTGGTCTCCTGCCATAAACTCTACAACAGAAGGAGAAAACCGATGCGGAATAAGGTGAAGTCCTAAGACTGGAAAAACTCCCTTATCAGCCTCAACAAAAGGTTGAGATCCCACATCAAATCCTCTAAAGCTAGCTATGAAAACAGAATTGCAGCAGATAGAGACAACCACAAGGCCTTCTATAGTTATGTGAAGAATCTCCATGGCAATACCCAGATTTGCTCTGAGCTACTGCACAATGGTACCTCCTATTTGCAAATATACTGGCGGACAGATTCAGTGCTAACTTTACCCCTCTTCCCCTCCCAAAGGACCAGTCACAATGCCAGTAGATTGCCAGGCACCCAATATTACTGCTGCACAGGTTAAAACAGCACTGCCAAGGCCAAGAATACAGCTTTTATGGGACCTGACAGTATCCCTAGCTGTGTTCTACATGAACTACAGAGTGAACTGGCACCTCACCTTTGTGCCCTGTTCAATCATAGCCTCACGTCAGGCTTTGTCCCTACCAAATGGCGCACTGCTACAGTCATCCCTCTCCACAAAGGAGGAGCGACTACAGATCCCTAGAACTATCGCCCCATTAGCCTGATGAGTCTGATATGCAAAGCATGGACCTAATAAACAAGGATATAGGGAATCTCCAAACTCTGGATCCTACACAGTTTGGTTTTGTGAAGGGTACATCATGCCTGCTCAACTTAGTCGACTTCTCTGAGTCAGTCACCAGAGCTGTGGATGAAGGTAAGGTGGTTTATACAGCCTATCTTGATCTGGCCAAGGCCTTTGATACCATTCCCCACTCAGGAGTCATAGAAAAACCTACTAAGCTAGATATCAACCCCTATATCACTAGGTGGGTTGCAAACTGGCTCACAGATAGAACCCACACTGTGAAAGTAGCTGACTCCAAGTCAGACTGCTGAACAGTCACGAGTGGAGTCCCACAGGGTTCAGTCCTGGGTCCTCTCCTGTTTGGTATCTACTTCTCTGAAGTCCAGGCCAACACAAAGGGACTCTGGCTGACAAAGTTCGCAGAGGATTGCAAGTTGGGAGCTATTATTAACTGTGATGTTGACATCTTGCAGAAAGGCCTCAATGAGACCAATGACTGGTGTCAGAACCATGACCTTAAACTCAATGCCAAAAAATGTGTCTTCATCCCCTTTGGGAAAAACCCGGTTCATTTGAATTACCCCATTGATGGTTGCCCACTGAACACAGAAGGAGTTATAAGAGATCTGGGAACACAGGTTTACAGCAACCTCTCTCTTGACCACCACGTTGCCACTGTGATCAGAAAGTCCTTCTATGTGGCACATCTTATTACAAAGGGTTTTGCATCCAATAAGAAAAAGGTCATTGTTTCCCTCTACTCTTCCCTCATTAGGCCAATCATCGAGTACAGTGCCGCATTTGGCATGTACCTCACTAAACACCTGCAACAACTGGAGAGGCTGCAAAACTACCTCACAAAGAGGATCCTAGGCCTTAAACACTTGTCCTGTATGGACAGACTCAAAAAAACTCCAACTATTCTCTGTCTCATATCGCCTACTTAGAGGCGATCTCTGCTTGACTTACAAAGCCATGTCTAACCCAGCTGTGTTAGAAGTGCTAGATCTAAAGAAATCCCAATCGTTCCGCTCCACACGCTCCAGAGACCTCAACCTCATTACCACAGTCAACAGAACATGCTGGAGGGACAGGTTCATAACCCAGAGATTGCCCATGCTATGGAATAGACTTCCATACATGTTGAGCAGAGCACCTCACTGGCCCTCTTCAAGAGAAATCCTGATGAGTGGATAGGAAATAGAAAATTCATGCCGGGATCACTCCAGTGGCTCTACTCGACAGAGGCACTAGGAACTAAGGTTAGGTGGCATGATGCTAGGGTAATCCTATGGCCTAGGCTTGTAAAAGCTCCAGGGCCATTAGCATAATACACACCTATGAACCTTTGAAGATGGAGAACCCCCCCCCCCCATCTTTATTGGGTTAAAAGTCATTAATTTTCTGAATGTCCACGTCTAAGAATCATAAATAGAAGTCCATATTTTCCAGGGATCATAGTTTTTCCAGTTTGTAAGCCCTTTCATTTCTTGTTACTTCTGGGGGAGTATATCATACTCAGACTGCATTCAGAAGTGTCTTTAGTAATGCAGTCCTCCTGCCAACAAAGAATGCATTGGATAACTTCTAAGCTTTTTCAATATTGGTATTATTCCCTGTGTTAGAAAATTAGGACTTCCAAGATTGTGTCTGACAGAGCAACATTGTGTTCTCATTGTGAAAACAGAAAAATTGCTTAAAAACAGCAAAAAGGATCAATGTTTGTAGAATGTAGTTAGTGATAGTAATTACTTTTGCTTGCATGCCAGCAAAGAAGGCATTTGAGAAAAGTAAGGGAAATTCAACCAGAAAATAATAAGAAAAAATATAGATTAATTTGCTGAAGAGCTGTCAGATTCACATGCCTAGGAAGAACCTCAAAGCTGTTCAGCAAATAGCAGTTCAGGTTGGAGCTTTCTTGTATAAGATGACTTCCAGTAATTTAGAGGAACAAAATATATCTTGTGCCATTAGAGGTGTTTAAAATAAGTGAGACACTTGAGGACTATATAGCGTAAAATGATAAAAAGCTTGACAAGATTCAAAAACCTTGAAGTACCTATTTGAGCTGGTTAAACTACAGATATCAGAGACTGAAATGAAGTGGGGACTTGATGAAGATGAGCCTGCACAAGAGGAAATGCTTAAAAATAGGATTTAGATGAAATAAACAGAGAAGATTTGAGGTCTATTGTGTACAACAGAAGAGCTGACTGTATTAATTTTACAAAAATATGAATAAGCAATTGAACTGGTATTCTACAAGAATATTGGTTAATTGAGTGGGCACAATTTGAACATGTTCCAAATGTGTCAGCCGTCGAGACCTGTATTAGTAAAGATGAAGTAATACCAGCTGTTTCTGACATTACTGTGGCAGAAGGGAAATGCTGAAAATTTGAGACACCAGTGCATTTGTGGAAAATGATTAAGTGTGCACCATGCAAAAGAGAAATAAGTTTATTGCGACATTCAGGGATGTCAAGAAACCAGTATGAGATTCAAGTTGCTACATCCAGCTGTCTTCAGAATACTTTATGGAGGATCCAATGTGTTGTAAGCAAAATAAGCTGTGGAGAAAAGCATAGTTAGCAGAGAGTGAGCCAGCAAGCTGAAAAAGGGATTCTGCTTCTCAGTCTTCTGTCAACAAGAAAGCATAGGGAGAAACTTTGTCAGTGAAGCCTTTTCCTTTGTTTCCCATGAAAATGCTTGAGTGAAAGAAAAAAGTTTGTGAACTAAAGAGAAGAATTGGATGTACCTTCATTTGAACTACATACTGATAGTAGTAGATTGTGATGATCAAGAAAAAGACCAGGAGCACTGTGAATTTAGTGAATAACTGGGAGAACCATAAGGCATCAGTCCCAGTAGCTGTAGCTTAATTGTGAGCTGTGGTTCTGCCAGAAGTGGTTGAAAAAGACTGGAAAGTTTGTTTGCTTGGTTAAACTAGTAGGAACACTATAAAGCATAAGTCTCACTTTGTCATTAATTTTGGAAAGGGCAATGAATAGAATGAGAAAATGAACTGCATACAAGATCAGCATTTCAGTCAGTGTGTAGATGTAAGTTGTAAGATCGAAACACATATTCAGAACTATCATGTACAATATGTTGGAGTAATTGATTTTTATTGGAATGGCTCCTTTGTCAATAATATCATGGAATGTAAATGGTCTTATAGGTACAGGTAGAAAGCAGATAATATTGAATTATATTAAGAACTGTAGGGTGCAAATAGGTTTACAGGAAATATGGTTGGATAGAGATCAGCGTGCAAGTTTGACAATAAACCAAGCAGAAACTTTGCAGTGTGGAGGGTGTGAAGTTCACTCCCTGAAATATATTATGCACCTAGTTCACTAATAAATTCAAACTTTAAAATACGTACTACAAAATAATAAAATGGTAGGTAGTCCACAGTTGAGCTAAAAATGGAATATCCTTTATTGAAGCACACAAACAAGCTATCCTAGTTGAGTATAACGAAAAACATTAAAAACTTTCATTACTTTATATATAGTCAGGTTATTTGGAGCAAGGCAGTGGTTACAGAGGGGGGTTCTGTTAAGAGCAAATTAAAGCATTTAACTCATTCCTTTAACCAAGTCTCCCTACCCCCTTAACACCATAGTGCAAACTGACACAGTGCTACCTTAGAACTGAAACTTTAAAGCTAGAGACAAATTAAAATATATAACAAGAACAGCTTATTAAAGCTATCCTACTAATCCAAACTTTATTAAGAGACCAACTCACTAAAAAAAAAATAACTAACAAAAAGATCTACTACTAAACATCTGTCAGAATAAGTATTAGTAACTTGTAAATTGAAACACTTTTAACAAAGATCACTTTCGTACCAAATAAATACTTCATCAGGTTTCTGGGTAAAAAAAATATGATATTAATGAACATGTGTATACATTTACAAGTGAACTCCTAAGTAGGCTGAAACATATAGCTATAATTTCTAAGGTGGAAAATACAGTGAAAAATGTTAGCAACAGTGAAAATGTTAGAAATAAAGCATTAAGGCCCTGGGGATCTGTTTGTGTGGCATCTAAGAAAGCACTTAGTTTAAATGAGTAATAGTATCAGAAAACAGTACCAATGTCAGTTATTTTCTTTGTAAAATATTTACAATGTTTTATTTGTTTTCATTGTGATTATTAAAGTTTAGATTAGTAGGTTAGCCTTAAAAAGCTGTTCTTATAGTATTATATATTTTAATTTGTCTCTAGCTTTTAAATTTCATTTCTAAAGTAGCACAGTCTCCGTTTACACTATGGTGTTAAGGGGGTAGGGGGACTTGGTTAAAGGAATGCATTTAATGCTTTTATTGCTCTTAACAGAACCACCCTCTCTAACCAAATACAAATTAATGAATGTCTTTAATGCTTTTCATTATACTCAACTAGGATTGCTTGTTTGTGTGTTTCAATAAAGGATATTCCATTTTTAACTCAGCTGTGGACTACTTACTATTTTATTATCTTGCAGTACATATTTTAAAATTCAAACTTATTAGTGAACTAGGTGCATAACATATTTTAAGGAGTGTACTTCACACCCTCCACACTGCGAAGTTTCTAGCTTAAGCTTCTAGTTTAAAGCACTAAGTAAAGGTAATTAGTAAACACAAACCCATATGTTTAGAAAATATACAATTGTGACGTGCTGGAAAGCAGAATATTCTTAAATGAATGAAAATAAATATAACCATTAGGAAAAATGTAAGTAATGGTAGTTGAAGAACCAGAAAAAATATTGAGGTTAAATTAAGGATCAAAGTAGAAAAGAGAGTAAGAGACCAACTTGTGACGATAGGAGGTACTGCCAGCCATGCCAGGAGAGAAGTAGGGCAGTGGATATGTAACATATGCCAGCACAGCTATCTGGAATTTAGTAAAGAATTATGTCATTTGTGTATCAAACTGATTTGTACAGATGCTTGTGTTGGAAAATGTATTTATGAAGCTGCTTGTGTTAAATATATCAACAGTGTGCCCTGCTAGAAAGAAAAGAAATGTACATGTATTGTTGTAACTGAATTAAATGTATATGTTTTAATAGAGGATACTGGAAGAGAAGAGGTTAATCTCAAACTTCAAAAATAGTAAGACAATTAAATTATTGGGCCTAGACCATAAAGATGTTATCTCACAGTTATGAATGAAGCCAGAGAAGCAGTGTCTGTAAAAAGTATGGTTTATCAGCTCCTGTAGAAAGAAGGGAAGTGTTTTATGGTTTTATGACTTCCAGCAGCTGCATCAGATCTGAGCAATACTCTTGTGTGTGTATTATTGACATGTAGGTCCTACAATCCTGGCAACTCCTAGTGATTGGGGATAGTGCAGAAACAGAGTCAGATGACTAAATGTATGTGATGTCTTTCTGTAAGCCAGAAACAATATTTAGATATTAGTAGGAGATTGCATTCTGTGTTCTCTATTCTGTCTTGAATCTGACAAGGACCACTCACCCACATCATCCTGCCTTGCTCTGTGCAGTAAGTAGGAACAGTAATTCTCTAGATCAGTTAGGAAAATATGGTGAGAATAGTTGTTATTTTTTTTTTCTGTAACTGTGTGACTCATTCCAGCTGTGTTATTTTCATTATTTCTTTGCTTTGTTTCTCTCTTTATAATTGTTATTGTACATACTAATGTAACTTTTTTTTCTTCCCTGGGTATTTAGTGCATAACTACAATCGTATGTTAGCTGTCAAACATTGTTGTAACCTACTATGTACTATTGGAACTTTTTGTAACCTACTATGTACTATTGGAGCTTTTCTCCCCGGGCCTCCGCTGAAAATGGACATGTGTCCAGTCGGACTTTCCCGGTCAACAAATGTAAAATAAAAAATAAAAAATAAATAAATTTCTTGTGTTGAACGCTGGTGTTTACTGTAAATAGATATTTGATATTTTCATGTTCTTTTATTATTTACTTTTCATTAGGGTTGATTCTAGAAAAATATTTAAGTTTTGCGAGTATTTGCATGTATTTTTTTGGTGATAACTCTGGACACTCCTGAAAGCCTTGCTGTTTGGTCAGCATTACCATTTGTATTAATATTAATTTCACTCAGTATACTTGGATACCTTGCGTGAATCTTAGGTAGCTGGCTTTGTATTGCCTGGTGGCAGTGATAACTGCCTTATAGTCTGGGCAGAAGGGGGCATAGCTAGTACACCTGTGCCAGCCTTTCCCAGGGCGCGTGTGTGTGTGTGTATGTGCGTGTGTGCAAATCAAATCCCAAAATGTGTGTGTGTGTCAGCTACTTGGAGCAGGAACACACAGCATTGGTTTAACAGAGAGAGTGGTGGAGGACTTGGCTTGGGCACTCGGATGATGACTTAACTCTGCAGCTGTACCAGTGGGGAGTCTTACTGGGGACCTGGGGAGAGAGAGAGAGAGAAAAACCCAAACCCCTGGCTCTGTGTGTTCCCTGTGTGCTCTTAAGGGAAATTGTGCTTGATGCAGAGAGGTCTGCATCTGGAAATACTGAGTATATCCATTTGTATTCCAAGTGGACGTCCTTCTCCTGTGACAGTGGTGAGGATTCATGGTCCTTGATTACTGACCCAGAATGGAGACATCACACAACTATTGGGGAAACAGTTGACTGGTAAAGCACTGATGGAACAGCAAGCATATAAGAATGGGAATGGATGAAAAGTAGATTTTAAATTTGACTTGTGTGTTAATGTGCTATAAAAAGAAATAAAAGCGAGTATCCTTGTTGTTGGGATGGGGGGCATGAGAATGACAGGACAGAATGGTCAGAAAGACAGGCTTGGCCATGCACTGGAGTAGTACACTACTGTGATTTTGGAAAAATGTTCAAGCCACTGTTTGGGAGAATGCCAAATGAGAGTGCTACCTCACATGCTGAAGAATTAATTTGGTAGTATACATAGTTGTTGTACAGTATATAGTTTTTGAAATAAAGTTTGGGTTGTGAGGTTTTACGAAGGGTAGTATTTGATTCTGAGCAGTTTACAGTACAGGAACAAATATTAACACATGTAAGAAAGATTCCGATACATATCAGCCAGGTGCAGTAACGGTGCAATAAAGAAGGATACTTTTAAAGAGAGAGGGTGGAATTTAGAAACAACAATAAAAGCAGAAACATGCAAAAGACTGCATGTCAGAATGGCAGCACTTAGTATATTCATTTGCAGGGCCTCATCTGTAAAGAAGAAAATAATTAATATACATATGGAAAAAAAAACAAGTGCATTTGACAGTGTAAGAGAAAAGTCTAGATTTATGAGAACATAATAAGTTAGTAAAAATAGGGTTTAGAGATGAGTACTCTGTTACCAGTGTGTTTGGATTAGAGGGCTAGTTGTATTAGTGGCATGAGGAACCCCCATAGAAATAGAGGAAGAAAATAAAGATATCTTTATTGATTTGAGGTTGCTGGATAGATCAGAGAATTACATTTGCAAATATGGTTTCCACCAAAGGCTGACCTAAGTAGAATACTCAGCGAAGTGGCAAACTATCAGCATGTTGTGTTGTATATAGGAGGAGGCTACAAAATAATTGACAGAGGATATATCAGGAGGCCTAGAAAAGTGTGTTTTTCTGGGGGGGGGGGTGATTCATAAGGACATTATTTAGGATTGTTTGGTATGGAAGACATAGCAGAGGCACTGGTGAAAATAATTTATTTTTCCCCCAAATATGGAAACTGAGTCTGGCTAGATATAGTTTATCATGCAAAAGCAGTTTACTATTTCATACCATGCATCCATTCATTTTTATTTGGCTAAACAGGAATTTAAACAGGTGTGAAGACAGTGGTATATTCCCCACATGTGTGTGTGTGTGTATATATATATATATATATATATATGTGTGTGTGTGTGCGTGTATATATATATATATATATATAGAGAGAGAGAGAGAGAAAATAAACTTTCAATAATTAGTAGAAGGTAAGTTGGAAGATTTAATAGAAAAATGGAAATTGTCGACAATTTGGTTGAGGCTTGGGAAGGATTAAATAAATATTGTAAAGAATCAATACATGTGAAAATCAAAGAACATCTTGGAAATCTAGAAGTAGGAGATATTTAAAAGACATGGCATGGGGAATAAAAACCCTACAAAACAAGAAAGGTACATGCACTACCGAAGATAATTAAATAAACTTGCAGAAGAGGAAAACAAATATGTGGATAGTGTGAATGAATTTAGAAAAATGGCAGTTAAACTGTTATGAGACCCTAACGAGAAAGCAAAAATTCTAAACATAATCATTAAGGAATGAAATGGTTGAAAGATCTCTGTCAAAGTTGAGGGACCCTAAAGCAAAGAAAATAATGGGAAACCCAGGAAAAATTGTAGAAATATTCAGGAAATTTATGAAAATTATTTGAATATGGAGAGAGAGTTGAGAAACAATTTTTTTTAATCTTACTTCTGACACCCTCCTGACCCTACACAGCCTCAAGCTGTTCTCTCTGGCTTCCATTCTCACATATCCCTGAATCTTCCAATGAGACCATGCTGGGTACTTCAGATTTTACCCTTCGATAAGTGGGTTCTGTGACTCCTCAGTAAGTTGACTTTGATGGTACTCATTATTAGGACTGGGGATGGGGGATCCACTGGGGAGCAATCAGGATGCATGTTGTCATTCTTGAAGATGGTTAAATGTTCCTAGCAGTGGTGACTGCTGGTGCAGAGATGTCAGGATGTCATTACTGACCCTGTTAGACTGAAATGTCATGTGAGGCTCCAGGTTTCCACCCGAGGTTGCACAGAGATTAAGTTTCCCCTTGCCCTCTTAGCATAGGAAAGTTGACCATTGGCTGCTTCACCCTATGCACCCCTCCAACCAACCCTGCTGGTGACATGAATCCATTCTAGAAGTCGAGTTGCCAGTGGCACAAATTGAAGCCCTGCCCTCTGTGCCATAGGGCTGGCAAATAAAGCAATTTTGGGATGAAATAAAGTTTACCATTGTTCTCTGATGAGGAGATGGAAAGACTAACAGCCTCAGTAGACATCCTGGAAGTAAAAACACAATTGTAAAAGGAACAAACATGGCAGCTACTGAGGAAAGTTGGACTGCCAGTTGATATTTGAAATTGGATAAAAGGAAGGTAATTAAAACATGGCAGGCTTTATTTAACAGTGTGATGAGGGAGGAGAAATACCGGAAACATGGAAGAGGGTGGTAGTAGCTATAATCCTTAAAGAAGGAAAAGCCCTAACAAATTCTACATCATATAGACCAGTATCATTATTAAATCAAGATTGTGAATATTATAGATATTATACCAAACAGGATAGTTAAGACTTTACCAAGACTTATGGACTTGGACCAGTGTTATTTTGTATTAGGCAGCTGATGTTTGGAAACATAGCCAAAATCAATAATGATCGGTATAATGCAGAACAGAGAGAGAGGTCACCAGTATTAATGAGTTTAGATGGCAAAAAAGCATCTTAACAGTATTTGTTGAATCTACCTTGTATTAACCTTGATGAAGTTTGGATTCTGGAAAAAAAACTTACTAAACTGATATTAAGGATACAGGGGCTCAACAGCAAAAATGAAAACTGCTGACTTTGATTCAGACAGGTTTAAATTCTCTAGGGGACTAGACAGGGATGCCCACTTTCCTCACTCCTATTTGTTGTTTGTCTGGAGCCATTCAATATGAAAATTGGAAATTTATGGTAATCAATGGTATGGTCAGAAAGAAAATGTGGCATTATTTGTTGCCGATGGTGATATATTACGCTTTAACTGCAAACAAGACCTACATAGGCTAATAAAAATATTGATGGATTTCAAATATTCGGTGGTATAAAGTCAGAGTTTATGTTAAATCAGTGAATACTTAAAAAAGCGAATGCTGATTTTTCGACTCTCTTTAAGCTGAATCTGAAAATCCCGAACACTTGGATCAGTGATTTTTTTCCCAGGGAAAAAAAATCACTGTTCTACAAAAAAAAAAAAAAAAAATTGGTGGGCTGTCCCCCCACACCCCCTACTTAAATATACCAACTTCAAGATAGCACGACAGTGGAGGAAATGGCAAAGTCACAAAAAAAAATCGCTGTTCCAAGTGTTCGGGATATTCAGCTTTCACTTAGAGGGTCAATAAATCAGTGTTCGATTTTTTTTCGCGTTCACTAATTTCATATAGAACCTAAAGTCATTGAAAATAAAACACAAACAATTATAGTTAGAAATATCCTCACAAAGGATTTAAAACAAAAATATCCCTACCTCTGTGGCCATGACAAGATGAATACCACGTTATTTGGATAAAGAGGCAACTACATTTAGCAGCAAAGGAAACCTGCAAAGAAACAAAACAAAATAATAAGCAAGTTGAAAACATGGAGGATATGACAATAGATCTGGATAATAAAATTCAAGCCATTAAAATGTTTATACTGTTTCTAATAATGTATGCAGGTCAAGCCATTTTGTGCCTCTTGAAGAGAGGATACGATGTCTTTTTTCATACTATTCAACTTCTGGGTTACTGGATCCAACTAGATCTGACCTCAGCACCTTTTAGAAACTGTGAATCCAGAGTGCTGATTCTTCACTTGCCCATAATCTCTCTCTCCCTCCAAACAGCTCAGATTTCGTTTGCTGCTTGATTAAAAAAGACATGTTTTCAAGGTCTCTGACTGTTAATCTCAGTTAAGTCTTGCAGTTTTTTTTCTTGGTGCCATCTCTGGCAGTTTTTTTCCTCCTTTCATCTCCTCTCCTCTTAATATCTGTTTTGTTGTTTTGTATATATTGTAGTACCAAAAATGTTTTTCATCTTTGAGTACTATTTGCTGTAGTTCAGTTTTCAAAATTTAAAAAGTAAACTCTTTATATATCGATAGCTAGATAGATATTGTTTTTCTTAGTGTTAAAGATAGTTGGCTAGTAGTTTTTTTGTTTTTTTTCTTACAAGACTGCATTGTGTTTATTGTTTAGCATGCCTTGCCATGGCAGACAAAGTTAAGAGTGCAAAAAATGTATGACCTGGGGCCATAAGATTCTGCGGCAGGGCCTGTACTCTTCCCGTGTTGGCTGCCTGGGAGCATCTCATCTCAAAGATAAATGTGAGGCTTGTACTTCATTTGGTACCAGGGCCCTACAGTTATATAGGGACAAATTAGTATTAATAGGCCTGATCGCCATCCATCCAGTTGTATCTACTAAGTCTTCAGCCTCCTCTTCTGTTTATTCCATGCCCCAAGATAAATTAGGGGAAGAACCAAAGCAAAAAGAGAAGGTGACGTCAAAGGAAAAAGAAAATGAGGAAGATAGTGTCAGAAAAAAAGATCAGACAAGACCAGAAAATTGTCTCTGGTCCATCAGAAACTTAGGTTTGACACAAAAATTCCTAAATAAATGGATCCAACTCCATCTTTGATTTGGTCATCGACACCTTCTCTTCGATTCTCACTGGAGCTCGTAAGCCCTTGGCTCAGTTCCTCCTCTATGCAGGAGAGGTGCTCATCAAGACAACCTTCATTGGTTTCATCTTCAAGGTCGGTTTTGTTCATCGAGGAACCTTACCATTTCCAGAAGTCCCATCGAGGCAGGGTTCCTGAAAACAGGCTTGTAAGAGAAGCATTTAGATTCCTCCCCAGAATCAATTACAGAAGATAGACTTGTATGATGGGGATGGATCCCCAAGATCCCCTCAAGAGGACATCATCTTTGGTAACATTTTGGAATTGATGAAACAACAAGTGGGTTGGTCCATTGATACCCCCCCCCCCCCCCCAATGAGTCTCTGCATCTGTCCATCCTCCTAACAGGGAATTGAGCTTTGGACCGGTTTGGGAAATGGATGTGTCAGTGAGTTTTGCACTCAATGCACTGGATTACCTGGCCCGCATGACATTTTTCCAGAGGGACTTGACTAAGAAACTCACCAAGTCCTTCTCAGGTAACTTACCAATGGATACCCAAAAAACTGTGGCTTCCCCAGTTGTCTGCTTTACAATCGATGTCCAACATATACATGCATCTGTTTTCTAATGCAGCTGATGGTACTGTGAGAGCAACAGGAACTGCCATATCCATCTGTCAGCATGCTTGGATGTGATTGTGACTTTGTGGAATGCTTCCATATGTCCTTCCATAATGCCCCCTTTGACTGATCGCCCGACTACCACACTCTGGAGGCAGTTAGCGGTTGGGGGCTTTTTCTCTGCAGTCTCAAGCTTGGCAGGTCATCACAATAGATGCTTGGATGCCGAGGATAATCACTAGAGTCTACATTATTGCCTTTGTTTCTCCTACTCTAAAGAAAAGAAGGATTCCCACAGTGCCACCCAATAAGGTGGAATCCACAACAGAAGTCTTAAAGCTGTTGGAAAAAAGGCTCCTCCAGCAGGTCTCCCAGACCAGTTAGTCTCTGAAGTCTGTCCCACGTTCTTTTTAGTTCCAAAAAAGACAGGAACCTGAAGGCCAGTTTTGGACCTTGGTCATCGCAATCCATTTGTAAAGCAGACAAAGTTCTTGGATGGTCACAGTTCAGTCCATACTACCTCTTCTGAGGAAAGATGACTAAATGTGGTCTGTAAATCTCCAGGATTACTAGTACTGTATCAAGGTAGGGAGACACTTCAGGGGATTTCTCTGTTTCTGGCTAGGAGCCAATCACTTCCAATTCAGGGCACTGCCCTTTGGTCTCAACACAACCCCCCCACCCCCACCGGGTGTTCACAAAACTCATGGAAGTGGTTGCAGCTTATCTCAGGCTGCTAAGGTTCCAGATGTTCCCATATTTAGACGATTGGCTCCTCACCAACCCAGCCAGGGATTTTCTGGTCCAGTAATGTGACTTCTTGCTCCAGTTTCTTCAGAAATAGGGAACTACAGTCAATCAAGCAAAGAGCCAATTGACACCCATACAGCAGACAGAGTTCATTAGATGCCACCTGAATGCAAGCAATTAGATAGCCAACCTCCCAGAGTCTAGGATTGTATCTCTGCATCAGGTAACCTTTCAAGTTCCCCTTCACCCCTTGCTCCCTACAAGACTTATCCCTGCGACTGCTAGGGCTGATTGCTCTGACAATAACATTGGCTCCCCCTAGTCAGATACCACATGAGAGTTTTTCAGTGGACCATTTCTGTACAACAGTCCCAGTTTTCACATCTTATTCATGCTCAGATTCTTCTGATGCCCATTTACATATATCACATCAGATGATGGTTGACATCGACAGGAAAACTGGAAGGTTGTCCCTCTTCCCCACAACTCCCCATGGCCATAGTAACCACAGATGCTTCTCTAGTTGGGTGGGGAGGCATTTAAAAGGGAAGATGGTCCAAGGTTTGTGGTCGCACATGGAAGCCAGTCTCCACATCAGTTTCCTGGAGATGAAAACAGTTTTTCTAGCACTGCAGGCTTTCCATGACTCTTTCCCCAAGGGTGTCATCTCCATCCAGACAGACAAATGGCAGTAGTCTGGTACGTCAGCAAGCAAGGCAGAACCTGTTCATATCTTTTATGCTGAGAGGCCATGAGAGTGTGGCAGTAGAGGTGGTGTCTTCCTGTTGCTTTCTCATAGCACTGCATACCTGGGGATCTGCAATGTATTGGCAGGCAAATTGAGCAGACCTATTCTTCTGCCCCATGAGTGGTCCCTCAGTCAGGCAGTGGCAATTCAAATATTCAGCCACTGTGGACAACCATGCTGCAGTCTTACTTCATACCTAAATGAGTGCAGCAGTTACTTTGCCCCAATCCCTCTAGAAGGATCGTCACCGAGGGATACTCTAGTCCACAGTTGGACCCCTGTTCTCCTATATGCCTGTTCCCCCTTTCCTCTAATAATAAAGTTTATTCAGAAAGCAAGAAGGTGCAAGGCCAAAGCAATCCTCATTGCTGCTTTTTGGCCCTGGCAAGTTTGGTTCCCCTTCATCTGACCCCATTACTGCGTCCTCTCTGGACATTGAACTACCATCCAGGTCTTCTGACTCACCCATCCAAGCAGCCTGTTCTGGACCCAGAGGCACTGAAGCTAACCATATGGTTCGTACAATTTTAAATGTGATCAGAGATGCCAGCCTTTCCACTCATGTGGTTCATATTTTGTCAGCTTCACAAAAATCAAGTACCAGGAAAGCTTAGCTCAGCAAATGGAAGAAGTTTTCAGTCCTGGCAGCCTCTAAATTAATTGATCCTTTTTTTTTTGTCTGATCTTTTCCTTAATGGTTCTGGCTTTTCAGCAGTCAAAGTACAATTAGTGGCTATTTCCAATTTCCACATTGCACACAGTCAGACTACTATCGCTTCAAAGGCCTTTCTGAAAAGAACCTTCTTATTGAGACCACTTATTTTGGATCCAGTCCATCAATGGGACATAACTGTCCTGTTTCAAGCATTAACAAAACCTCCTTTCAAGCCTGCAGCAATAGCAGATGTTAAGTATCTTTCTTGAAAGACCATTTTTGTTGGTGGCAGTCACTTCAGTGACTAGGGTTTCCAATTTGGAAGCACTTTCTTATAAACCCCCCTTATTTGATACTCCTTAAGGATAGGGTTTCTTTGAGTACAAATCCCACGTTCATTCCAAAAGTGGAATTCAAAATGACCCTTAATCAAACCATTAATTTACCAGAATTCTTTCCAAAATTTTCAGCAAAGGTGAGTATACTCTGCATTTATTAGGTATTCACAGACAACTTAGATTTTCTGTCCACAGGACTAAAGATTGCAAGAAGTCTCATCAGCTGTCCATAGCTTTCTTTAAAGCCACGTTAGGCCAGAGTGTTTTTCAAGTCACACTGTCAATGTGGCTTTCAAATTGTATAGATTTTGTCTATAAAATATTAGGTCTTTAACCAAGTGTTTATTCAACAAGTTCTGTGGATATTTCTACTGGTTTTATATGAAGAGTTCCTATCTACAAAATTTGTGTTGCAGAAACTTGGTCCATGGTCCACACATTTATATCCCATTACCAGCTAGATGTGCATTCAAGATCTCGTACATTTTTTGGCTCCAACATTCTCAGGGTTATCCTTCCTTGATACCTCCCAGGGATTTTTGTTAGCTGGAGAATCTGTCCTAAAAGGTGAATCAGATGAAAAAAAATACAACTTTGGATACAAAAGCTATGTACTCAGCATAACAATTGACCTGTGTTGTATATTTTGTCTGGTTCAACATCCCTTCCTCCTTCCTTCTTCCTTCACCCTTTAAAATTTTTCACCTGGTGCTCCTATTTGATTGAATGGATCTAACCAAGAAACATTGTCATTCTGCAACCTCAATTGGTCGTAACTTTTCTGGTCATATCCTGGTGTAGATAATCAGGAATTTCTTCTGAAGAGGTAATACAGATTTGTTTGAAAGGTAGACAAACTTGATTTTAGTTATTTGGATGAAGAGAGGGATTATGGGTATGAGAGGAGTCAGAACCCTAGATCCATAGATTCTAAAAAGTGCAAAGGCCGGATCTGATAACCCAAAGTTTGAACCAGGTGAAAAGAAGACAACACGGACCTATCATTATGGTGACTCCGTGACTTTCATTTTTTGACATGTATTAAGAAGGAAAATAAGATTATGTAGAAAGCATGCAAGAGTCAGATGGGAACATTACTGTTGCCAGTAGAGCAAGGATGACTGGGACACCCTAATCTGCAGAGATGATACAAGGCCACACAGGTTAGGCTAATGTACTCCACAGAATTTGAGGAATCTAGAGCAAAATGGAAGTGCATATTATCATCACAGGGGCGCCACTAAGTGGTGTAAACAGACTGACATTATGGATCTATGTTGAAGATCCAGAAAGGCATACATTGATATATCTTGTAGAAAAATAAAAAAAATAAAAATCATAGACCTTAAGGACTTGAAGTGGGAAAATGAGAATCTGTTGATGTAAATCTTTGATGTTAAGTTGTCTATCTCGCCTTTATTCTTGCTGGTTGGGTTCGGAGCCGATCCTCGGCTCCGACTTGGCCATCTTCAATAGCTCGAGAGCTGTTTACTGGCTCGAGGCTACCCCATATCCCATGATGCCTGGCGCTAGCTACCCAGATCTCGTTTGCCGCTTCAGACTGCGAGGTTGTCTTACTGTCTCAGGCTCGTATACTTTATTGTATTTTTGCTAATTTTACTACAGTTCTTTCTTTATAGTAAACCTGATTACTTGTTGTACTATTCCCCAAGCTAGATTCCCTAGATAGCATTTATCCCTCTTGTTTTTCTTGAAAACTCGTTTTACTTAGAGAGTTTTCCCCACCCCTCCCCCTCCCTTCCTTTAGTGGTAGCCGTTTAAGTTAGAGGCTAACCCTTTTTGTTTTATTCTAGTTAAAAAAAAAATGTATATTATAATATAGATCGTTTTAGGCAGTAGTAGTGGACTTACTTAGTTCTTTTAGTGTGAGTTAGCTGTATAGTTTAGTTAGTTATACCTGCTAACTTGTTTTTTGCTTGTGTGTGTGTGTTTTCTCCTTGGTCTGTGTTTGTGGTAACATGTCCAAGGATACTAAAGTGTCCGGATTCAAGAAGTGTGACTCATGCTGTCAGAAGATGTCTCTGACAGATGGTCGCACTTCTTGTGTCTAGTGTCTGGGTGCAGTGCACCTGCAGGACTCTTGTTCGGTCTGTCATGCTTTCAGCCCAAGGGTCCTGCAGGAGCGCAAAAATAAGTTAATCCTTCGAGGTTTGCTTAAGCCACAGGATTCACCGGCTAAGGCTCAGCCTGCAAAATCCTCCAAGCCACCCAAGTCTTCGGCTCCAAGTTCTGAGCTGTCGTTGGGTGAAGCACCACCATCCGCCTTGGCTCCGGCTGGAGCCGATGTGCCTCCCCTCACAGTCGGCTCCAACACGAACTTCGGAGCCGTCCGTGAGTCGAAAAAGATCTAGGTCTCCCTCCTTGGAGTGGATACACTCGGCTCCACGGTCACCTCTGCTCTAATCGGAGCGCAGTCATAAGTCCTCTCGGTCCTCCAGACTTTCAGATCATGATTTGGAGAGAGTGGTCAGCAGGTTGCTGAAATCGCAGGCCCTAGCAAAAATGTTGTCCAGCCCCCCTCATCAGGTGTCGGCTCCGTCCACTTCTGCAAATATTCCTGCTCCGACTTCTCCCTTGAATTCAGAGCCAGAGTTCATTGGGGTTTGAGTCGTGGAACCGTCAGCTCCGATACAGTCTCCTTCGGTTCCGTCGTTGGCTCCGATCCCATCCTTGGTCCCGTCCTTGGAGGGATCTGGGCATCAAGACTCCCTCGTCGGCTCCGAGGGGGCGAGTGGCATCAGACCCTTGTCCGACCCCGCTGTCCCTCTCGGAGCTTCGGCGCAGGTGAGCTCGGCTCCTACATCGGCTTTGGAGCCATCCCCCTCGGTGCAGAGAGGGATTCCGATTTCTTCGGAACCAGAGTCTTCTCTGCGTCCGGGCAGGGACGCCTTCGAGGTCGTGAGGAGTGTACTGGCCCCGGAGCCAGTCCCACTATCAACCCCATCGGCTCCTCCCCCTATGGTGCCTGCGTCTGCCTCTGCCCCTCCTCCTGACCCCAAGCATGGGGAACCAGTGCTCCAGGGCACCCCTTTGGGTGCTTTTTCCTCTTCCGAGGCCTCCCCTGATCACTCAGAGGAGCCACCTCGTAAGAGGAAGTGCAAGAGGAAGCACGTTGACTCCCCTGAGTCTGTCACATCAGATACCGACTTAGAGGATTCAGAAGGGTCCCCGAGATCCCCCTCTGAAGATGTCTCCTTTTCAGACATCCTTGAAATCCTTAAGCAGATGGGGAAATGGAATACCTAGCCCCTTCCGAGGATGAGTCTGTATTTCTGGACGCGTTTGGTTCCCGGCCCTCCACCTCCTGGGTGTCTCCGCCTTTTGACCCACTTATGTCTGTGGTGGCTCGGAAGGCGTGGTCAGCTCCAGACACAGTGGAACCAACCCCCAGGAGACCTGCTAAATTTATAATTGCACCTCAAGACAAACAGTTTTTATCTAAGGGCGTTCCTGTTGATGCCATGGTGGTAGCAGCAGCCACAAAGAAGGAATTGGCAGAAACTTCGTCATCTGTCCATCCTCCTAACAAGGAGTCTAGGACTATGGACATATATGGGAAGCGAATGTTTGCTTCAGCGACCTTCTCGATGAAGTCTCTGAATTATTTGTGCCATTTCACCCGCCTTCAGAGGGATCTCCTTAAAGAGCTTGGAGATACCCTCCAAGATCTTTCAGCTCACCTGAGACATCAGGGATTCCAGGTGTTTCCATATCTAGACGACTGGCTCCTCACTGCTTCCACCAGGCATCACCTCCTGCAAGCCGGGGACTATACTATCAAAACTTGCTCCAGGCTAGGTATCACAATAAATTTCGAAAAATCTGCATTGTTGCCCTGTCAGCGTATCACTTATATAGGCGCAAATCTAAATACCAGGAACATGTTTGCGAACCTTCCACCAGACAGGGTATCGCTAATTCGGCAACAAGTACAGATTTTATTAACATGTAAAACGATTCAAGTCAGGTTTGTCCTCCGAACACTGGGCTCCATGGCATCAGCAATTCTTCTTGTCCCCCTGGTCCGCTTTCACATGAGAATCCTCCAGTGGCTTCTATTCACACAGTGGTCCTTCCAACAGCTTCCCACGTCTCACAAGATTATGATCACAGAAGCATGCAAGAAGCACCTCACTTGGTGGATGGTCTCCCCATCAGTGTCCCAGGGCAAACCATTTGTGCCATCCCTTCCAGTCGCCACAGTGACCACGGACGCCTCCCTGATAGGGTGGGGGGCATTATCAGGGCAGGACAGTCAAAGGCACCTGGCAGCCTCACGAGTACCATTTGCATATAAATGTCTTGGAGATGATAGCCATGCTTTTAGTGTTGCAAGCCCTTCAGGACTCTCTCCCTCCCGAGACCATTGCAATTCAAACGGACAATATGTCAGTGGTATGGTACATTAACAAGCAGGGCGGAACCAGATCCTATCCTTTATGTCGAGAAGCACTCAGACTCTGGCAGTGGGCGATCTCTTCCCAACATTTTCTGATCGCAATGCACATCCCTGGGAGTTCCAACGTCATTGCAGACAGGCTCAGCAGAGCAATTCTCATGCCTCATGAGTGGTCTCTGAATCAGGTAATTGCAGAACAAATCTTTTGCAAATGGGGTCAGCCTTGCTACGACCTGTTCGCCAAACCTTTCAACAGCATTTCTTCTCCCTTCTTCCACTTCCCGGCCACTACCCCAGAGACGCTGTAGTCCACGATGAGCCTCAGGGACTTCTTTACGCCTTTCCTCCGTTTCCCCTAATACCCAAACTCATACAGAGAGCAACTGCGTTGGGTTGCAAAATGATCCTCATTGCCCCTTACTGGCCTCGACAGATATGGTTCCCATTCCTGCATCATTATCTTCTCGAGCAGCCTTGGATTCTGGATCCTATTCCAGACCTACTGATTCATCAGTCGGGCAGACTGCATCGATCCCTTCAAGCACTCCAGCTCACAGCTTGGTTGCTCCACTTCCAACCTTAGCCATGCTTACTAATATTTCCTCCTCTGTGCGGGAAATTATCAAATCGCACAAATCCACAACTAGGAAAACTTGCGCTAGCAAGTGGAAACATTTCTCTTGCTGGGCAGAGGCTAAGAATATAGATCCCTTTTCAGCCCCTGTCCACGAGATTCTGGAATTTTTAGCGGAACTCTTTCATTCTGGTTCCGCTTCTGCTACAATCAGGGTTCAGTTAGCTGCCATTTCGAATTTTCACATTGGGTTGTCTTCTAATAACATCATTCTCATAAGCTGTATAAAGCCTTCCTCAAAGAAACCACTCTGCTTAGGCCCCCAGTGAGGGATCCCCCACCTCCATGGGATCTAAACATGGTGCTAGCTTCCGTAATCTTGCCACCTTTTGAACCTGCAGCATCTTGCTCCATTAAGTTTTTATCCTGGAATACTCTCTTTCTGGTAGCCATTACGTCTGCCAGACGTGTTTCGGAGCTTCAGGCTCTATGTATTCATCCCCCATACTTAGTTTTCCATAACGATAGGGTCGCTCTAAGGACCATTCCTTCCTTCCTAAGGACTGTACACAAAATAATTTGAATCAGTCCATAGACCTTCCTGTGTTCTTTCCTAATCACACCAATAATGCAGAATATAAATTGCACCAGTTGGATGTTCACAGACAGCTGCGTCTTTATTTGCATAGGACAAAGGACATCAGGAAGTCAGACCAACTCTTCCTTTCCTATGCTGAGGGCAGACAGGGCCTTCCGGTCTCAAAGGTAACATTATCTAGGTGGTTGTCTCACATTATTTCATTCATTTACCAGCTGAGAAACAAAAAATTACCTACCAAACCTAAAGGCCACTCTACTAGGGCATTGGCTACCTCAGTGGCCTTCCAGTCTAGGTTGCCCATGGAATCTGCCTGTGCAGCTGCTATGTGGGCTAACCCACATACCTTCATTTCTCATTACAAATTAGACATTGCTTCCAGAAGCAGGGCTGATTTTGGTTCCACTGTTCCGAAGAGTCTGTTCCATTGAGCCACCCAGGATAGTAGGTGCTAGGGACGCTGTCCCAACCAGCAAGAATGAAGGCGAGATAGACAACTTAACATAAAGAAGTTATGTACCTACCATAACGTTCCATGTTAATTGTCTTTTTATCGCCTTCTTTCCTGCGTCCCACCCTCCATCCCCCTATCCTAGTGGATCGAGTGGAGCTCCTTTATTCCGATTTCATTGGTTGAACCTTCTTTGGTTGTCCTTTCTGCTTAGATAGCTTTAAAGTTAGGTCCAAGGGGCTACTAGGGCAGAATTCTTCCTTAGTTATGTCTGGAATAGCTTTTTCAAATGAAATCTGGGTAGCTAGCGCCAGGCATCATAGGATATGGGGTAGCCTCAAGCCAGTAAACAGCTCTCAAGCTATTGAAAATGGCCGAGTCGGAGCCGAGGATCGGCTCCGAACCCAACCAGCAAGAAAGAAGGCGAGAAGAAGACAACTAACATGGAACGTTATGGTAGGTACATAACTTCTTTTTCATTCCTGACTATTAGGACTTCGAATCCATCCTCGGAACCGGTACGGCTGTTTCCAAGCTCGTGCCAGCCAAAAACTCTCAGCTAAGACCTACCCATAATGCCCCTCTCCTAGTTACTCCCGATCTCGTTTGCCGCGTTCCTTGTCGGACGTGCTAGCCATCTCCCTCAAAGCTAAGTAGAAAATTGTGATTTTTTTAATATAGATTCTTGGGGTTTTTTTTGTTGATTTAGCCTTTTCTCACTGTCGCCTATAACCTACATATATTTCCTACCCTTTACCTTGGTAATTAAATTTCTACCATCGTTGGTACTGTCCCTCTCTCCGGCCTTTGGTAGTCCCTTCCTTACCACTTGTGGTATTTTTTAAATACCATTGTTGGTATTCTTTCACTTTTTTCTCTCCCTTCTTTTGTTTTTTTTTCTATTAGGATAGCCTTGTTGCCTTACCATGTCAGACAAAGCTAAGTTGGGGTTTAAACAATGTGACAAGTGTGGGTGTAAGATGCCCAACTCGGACGGACATGCTCGTTGCGTCTACTGTTTGGACATGGACCATATTAAAGCCTACTGTGACATTTGTGCTTGTTTTAGTAATCGTACACTAGCAAAATGTAAAAACAAGCTTATTTTAAAAGGTTTAATTAAGGCACCTTTTTCGGAGGCTCTGTATGGGTCGGAGGTCTCACCCCCTCCAAAGACCAAAAAACATAAGGAAAAACGGAGTCACTCAGTTCCTACATCTCCATCAGTTACGGTACCGAGTTGGCTCCATGCTTCTCCAGCGCCCTGGGTGCAGACCTCTTCAGCACCAGGCTCTGTATCTGCTCCCTCGGTGCCATCTGTGATATTCACCCCTATTTCTGTTCCAACCTCTGCATCACTGCCAACCTTGAATCCGACATTGGCTGTTTTGACTGTACCTGATTTGGCACCATCCCCGGCCATGGTGCCAATAGTTTCTTCTGCTCCATCGGCTCCTAAAGTTTAATATCTGCCAAGGACCAGATAATTTCCAATTTATGACTTTTTTGGGGGCAGAGGATTATCCCCTTTCTTGAAAGACCTGATTCTCCTTCAGCAGCCGCCTTTAGATCCACCAGGAGTTTTTCTGAATTACACCTAGTGGGGGTTGTGGACCAGCTTCTGGCAGCTAGGGGATTGCACACTCCAGCTAGACCTTCCATCCCTCTTGGCTTGGAATCTTTTACTACATCTTCCCCTGTTTATCCTCCTCCGGCCACTACCCAGGTCTTGGAGATCTTGGTACTGATGTCTACCCAGGTGCATACTGTCTCGGCTCCGACAGCAGTTGTTCCCCTGTCGGCACCGACCACCCTTGCTGCATCAGTTCCGGTGGAGCCGATGCTGTCTCGGAGCAGTGCTTGGACCATCCGTACTTTGTTACCTAGCCTGCCGCCTATTTTTTCGCAGGTGCCGTCTGTGTCCACGGCTCCAGCTTCCAGTCTTCTTGGAGCTCCTCACCTGGAGGTGGGCTCCTCAGGGTGGGGTGTGACCCCGGTTCCAAGGTTGTCCTTTTTGGTTCTGGGCCCCCATCCCTCCTTGGGCGGGCCTGCTTTTCAGGTGATGGAGAGTGTCCTTGCCTCCGTAGGTTCGCAGTCACCACCAATGACAGCATCAGAACACCCCCCCCCAGCCTGCAGCTGTCCCAACCCCCTACTTCGGGATCCCAGGCACGGGAGCTGCAAGACCCCCCCCCCTTTGAAGGGAACCCCTTCTCCGGAGTCATCCTCCTCAGAAGATCCCACTAGGGAGCCACCCCTGAAGAAACAGTGCAAGAGGAAGCACCTTGATTCCCTGGAGGAATCTATCACTGAAGACACCAATTGTGATGAGGGGGAGGGGTCACCATGGTCTCCCCCAGACAATGTCTCATTCGGAGACATTCTCAAAATCCTCAAGCAGCAGGGAGACTGGAAGTCCTCTAACCCTTCTGAGGAATCTGTGTTCTTGCAGGCCTTCTGTGCCTTGCCATCTACTTCCTGGGTGACCCCACCGGCAGATGACCTTGTTAAGTTCATTGTGCAGTGTGCCTGGAAGGCCCCAGACAATGTAGAACCTGTTTCCCGGAGACCAGACAAAATTTTATCTACACCTACATCTACACAGGACAAAATGATTGACTTTAACAATTGGCTAAGCTTCTGGTGCCATTCTAAGGGAATCCAGTATCTGTCTGCTTGGGATGACCTGATCAACAGACCACGCTGCTTTGCCAGAGATGGCCTGTACCTGTTGTCCTTGGGATTCCGGATACTGGCAAAGGCTCTTGCCACCCCTATAGTGCCTTTTTTAGGCAAGGTTCAAATGACAAATTCACCACCGTAACATGTATAAGCAAGCAAAATCTTAGGGTAATGCTATTCAATGCTCGAAGTCTAAACCTCAAAATGCACTCACTCGAGGCACTCCTTAAAATGGAAAAAATTGACATCTGTGCAGTGACAGAGACCTGATTCAAAGCTCCAGAAAGCACCCCTGCATTACCAGGCTATAATTCATACCACACCTTTCAGCCACCAAACCCGGACCGAAATATTAAAGGTGGAGGCGTGTCCATATTCATTAAGGATATCCACACCTCCAGGCTAGTTGCTCAGCATACTGCATCAGAGATTATCCAAGTTCAACTAACTCTGGGCAAAATCGCAATCCAGATTGTAGCTTGCTACAGACCCCCCACCATGCCCCAGGATTCCCACTCCTCTTTTCTTGATACACTGGAAAATATTAAGGTACAACCCAACACCCTAATAATGGGTGATTTCAACTACCCCACTATTAACTGTGAAAACTACTCGTGTACCAACTCTTTTGCTCAACGTTTTCTGGAAATCATCAATTCCAATGCTTTGGATCAACTTATCCACACCCTCACCAGTGGCAGCAATATCCTAAACCTGGTCATCAACAACATGGGCAACCGGTGTTCCAGACCAGAGGTCAGCTCCTCGTTGTTCAGATCCGACCACAAGCTAATCACTCTAGACATCCACATCCAGCTCCCACCCCCCCATTAGGAAAACAACCGTAAAAAATTTCTCCAAAGCCAACTTCACGTTTCTTAAGGCAGAAGTGGCAAACTTCACGACACCCATGCAGATGGACAATAGAGGTACGACTGCTGAATCCTACACAAATACACTTTATAAGCACTTACACAAGTGCATGGATCGTGCTATCCCTAACAGAACCAAGATGCTATCCTCCAAAAAAAGGAAGCCTATCTGGTGATCTTCTGCCATAAACAAGCTCTACAACAGAAGAAAGAAACTGTTGTAAAAAAGAGTAAAATCCCATGATTGGAGGAACTCCCTGGTCAGCCTCAGTAAGAAGCTGAGATCCGTCATAATATCCTCCAAAGCTAGTTATGAAAACAAAATCGCCACTGATTCTAAAGACAACCACAAAGCATTCTATAGCTATTTCAAGAATCTCAATGGCAACACTCAGATCTGCTCCGAGTTGTAGCACAATGGCACTAAATATACAGAACCAACTGATATTGACAACATCCTGGCAGATAGGTTCAGTGCTATCTTTACCCCCTCTCACCCCCTAAAGGGCCCATCTTTATACCGGAAGAATGCAAAGTTCCTGTAATCATGGCTGCACAGGTAAAAACCTTACTTTCCAAAGCCAAGAACACAGCATCCATGGGACCTGACAACATCCCAGGCTGCCTTCTACACGAACTACAGAAAGAACTGGCACCCCACCTAAGTACCATGTTCAATCATAGCCTCACCTCAGGCTTTGTGCCCATTGAATGGCGCACCGCGATGGTTATCCCACTCCACAAAGGGGGGGGGGCACAACAGACCCCGGGAACTACCGCCCCATTAGCCTGACGAGCCTGGTCTGCAAGGCCATGGAATGTATCATCATGGAACTCATAAACAACGACATTGGAGATCTCCAAACTCTGGACCCCACACAGTTCAGGTTTGTAAAAGGCAGATCATGTCTCCTAAACCTGATAGACTTCTTTGAAGCAGTCACCAAAGCCATAGATGAGGGTAAGGTGGTTCACACAGCCTATCTAGATCTCGCCAAGGTGTTTGACACCATTCCTAACCTTGGAATTATAGATAAACTCACTAAACTAGGTATAAATCCCTATGTCACAAGATGGGTTGCCAACTGGCTTTCTGACAGAACCCACACTGTGAAAGTAGCAGACTCCAAATCAGACTTCAGACCAGTGACAAGTGGAGTACCACAGGGTTCAGTCCTGGGTCCTCTCTTGTTTTGTATCTACTTCTCTGAAGTACAGGCTAACATAGTAGGTCTTTGGCTAACTAAATTTGCAGATGACTGCAATCTAGGAGCCTTAATCGAAACTTCTAATGATGTGGACATCCTACAAAAGGGCCTCACTGAGACAGATGCCTGGTGTCAAAGCCATGGTCTCAAGCTCAATGCCAAAAAGTGCATTGTCATCCCCTTTTGTAAAAACTCTGTACCCATGAACTACCACATAGGCAGTAGTCTACTTAACACCGAAAGTGTGATGAGACCTTTAGACACAGGTGGACAGTAGTGTCTCCTTTGATAATCACATCGCCACAGTGATCAGGAAATTCTTCTACATGGCACACCTCATCACAAAAGGTTTCTCATCCAGAAAAAAATAGGTCATTGTTCCCCTCTACTCATCACTCGTTAGACCCACTATAGAGTAACAACGCCCCTTTTGGTATGTACCTCACAAGACATCTACAACAACCGGAAAGGCCACAAAAATACCTCACAAAGAGGATTACTGGCCTCAAACAGATGCCTTATGCAGACAGACTCAAAAAACTCCAGCTTTACTCCATCACATCGCTTACTCAGAGGCGATCTCTGCCTAACATACAAAGCTATGTCAAACCCAGAGCTGTTGGATATGCTCCACTTAAAGAAATCCCAATCCCTCCGAGATACATGCTCCAGGGACATAAACCTTGTCACCATCATAAACAGAACATGCTGGAGGGATAGATTCCTGTCCCAGAGACTTCCCATACTCTGGAACAGACTACCTATCTATGTCAAACAGAGCTCCTCATTAGCACTCTTCAAGAAAAATCTTGATGATTGGATGGGTAATAGGAAATTCACCCTCTGGATCACTTCTGTGGTTCTGCTTGACAGGGGCACAGGAAAATAATTTTCTTGAGTGGCAAAAGCCAGGGTACCTTTTTGGCTAGGCTTGTATAAGCCTTCGGGCTAATAGCCTAGTACCTGCCTATGAACCTGAAGACCAGCCCCACTAGTCCAAGAAGTTGACAGTTGATTCCATGGTCCTGGCAGCGGCCACCAAGAGGAACTGGCAGTAGATAGCTCCACTGTCCATCCTCCGAAGAGGGAGTCTCGGACCATGGACAGAATAGGGAAGCGGACCTATGCTTCAGCGATCTTCACCATTCGGTTGCTGAACTATCTGGCACACTTCACTCACCTCTAAAGAGACCTAATTTCTGAATTGTCTTCCTCTTTGGCAAGGGTACTGCCTGAGGAGGTGAGTGACACTGTCATTTCGCAGCTAGCAACCCTTGAGTCCATCTCGAACTCCTCGATGTGTTTGATATCTCACACCATCGAGGAGGCAGCTCGAGCTGCCGCATCAGGCATTGTCATGAGATGTACAGCCTGGATGCGGTTGTGTGACTTCACAGACCCCTTTAAATCTTCCTTCGTCAATGCACCTGTCAAGGAATCTACACTTTTTGGACCCAAAATACGAGACACACTTGCAGAAGTGAGAAAGAAGGAAAGACCTTGTCTGCTGTGGGCATATGCTTTTCCACCCCCCAGAAGTCCTACTCTAGGAACCAGAAGGGAGGG
Organism: Protopterus annectens; assembly: GCF_019279795.1. Classification (NCBI taxonomy): domain Eukaryota; kingdom Metazoa; phylum Chordata; order Ceratodontiformes; family Protopteridae; genus Protopterus; species Protopterus annectens. The sequence continues at coordinate 693,362,482 of NC_056727.1, forward strand.
AAAATGTGGTTCAAGAAATCGCAAGGATCTTTTCATGACACTCCTGGTGAGCAATCCCCCCGGGGCAGAGGGGGCAACTCATCTGGAAGACTCCCCTTTCTGGATAGTGGGGGTCCGCGTAACCAGACCGCTAGAGATTCTTTCTCCTGCAGACCATACCAGCGCTCCTGAGCAGCGGCCCGATTGCTTTCCTCTGGAAGCAGTCGGGGGTCATTTTTCTCTGCACCTACCAGCCTGGCAACTTATTACTGTCGATGTTTGGGTGCAGAGAATAATATCCAGAGGCTACCAAATACCATTCGATTTAACTCCCAGATCCGTCAAACGAATCCCCGATGTGCCACCCAATCAGAGGGAACTAGCAGCCTTAGAAATAGAAAAGCTGCTAAGAAAAAGATTCATCCAGCCAGTCCCACCAGACCAGACAAGATCCGGGTTTTACTCTAGGTTCTTTTTAGTGCCAAAAAAGACAGGGGACTGGAGACCAATCCTGGATCTCAGCCTATTGAACAAATTTATCAAACCTCAAAAATTCCGGATGGTCATGGTACAGTCCATTCTCCCTTTCCTAGGGAGGAACACCTGGATGTGCTCTATAGACCTCCAGGACGCGTACTACCACATAAAGATGGATCACCGCTCCTGGAGGTTTCTCCATTTCCAGCTGGGAGCCAATCACTACCAATTCAGGGTACTGCCATTCTGTCTCTCAACAGCCCCCCGAGTGTTCACTAAATGTATGTCAGTTGTGGTAGCTCATCTTCAATTACAAGGATACTAGGTGTTTCTGTATCTAGACGATTGGCTCTTTACCGCTCCGACCAGGAATCTTGTAGTCTGCAGCCTCTCTTACACTCGAGGTCTCGCTCTCTGCATGGGGATTACAATCAACAAGGACAAATCTGAAATGTCCCCAACAAAGACACTGGAATTTATTGGAGCAGTCTTCGACACAACATCATGTCAAGCTTCTCTTCCTTCTTACAGGCTTTTGAAAATAAGACACCAAATCCAAGACCTTCTTCCTCAAACTTATGTACCAGCACGCCTTGTACTGCAACTCTTAGGCTCCATGGCAGCTGCCATTATGTTAGTACCACTGGCAAGGCTGCACATGAGAATCCTGCATGGCTCCTTTCTGCACAATGGTAATTTTTAACGCACCAGGAACCAGAAGGGAGGGAAAATGTGGTTCTCGACCACATAATATGTCTTACAAACTGTTGCAATGAAGAAATGCTATGGTGGATGAAGTCACAAACGAATCTTTGGTGTCGATCGTTCTGTCTTCCCCAGCCCACGGCCACAGTGACCACGGAAGCTTCCCTGATAGGGTGAGGGGGACATTTCCAGGGAAAGACGGTCCAAGGCACCTGGTCCCCCATGGAGGCCAATTTGCACATAAATGTCGTAGAACTGAGGGCAGTTCTGTTAGTGTTGCAAGAGTTCTATACATCCCTACCTCCTGTGACCATTGCAATTCAGTCAGACAACATGTTAGTCTTCTGGTATTACAACAACCAAGGCGGAACCAGGTCTTACCCCTCTGTTGGGAAGCCGTGAGGATTTGGTACTGGGCGATAGTTTCCAACTGCTTTCTTATAGCAGCGCACATTCCCGGGAGTTCCAACCTTATTGCGGACAGTCTAAGCAGGAACATCCTGATGCCTCATGAGTGGTCCCTCAACCCTGTAACAGTGGATTGGATGTTTCGACGCTGGGGCAAACTTTGCTTCCCCCTTAAACAACAAATGCAGAAGCTACTTTGCCCTGACCCCCCGCCTAGGGGGAACCCCCAAGGGATGCTCTAACACACAATTGGCCCCCGGGTCTACTGTATGCCTTTCCCCCGTTTCCCCTCATTCCAAAATTTCTCCAGAAAGCTCAAAGGTTGAGAAGCAAAGTAATTCTCATTGCCCCCTACTGGCCCCGGTTTCTATGGCCTCATCTGATTCACAGCCCATAGATCCTGGATCATTCTCAAGGCCTGTTATCTCATCCTCAGGGACTGATTCATCCCAATCTCCACAGCCTCAAGCTCACAGCTTGGTTCCTGCACTTCCAATGATTGCCAGGCTGCCTGACATCCCATCTCCTGTTCGTGAAATTCTTCTGGCTTCACACAAACCTTCCACCAGGAAAGTTTATTCTAGTAAATGGACTAGGTTCTCTATTTGGGCCAAAATTCAGAACATAGATCCCTTCTCTATGTTTATTCAAAAGATCCTTCAATATCTGACAACTCTTTTACATGCAGGAGCCTCAGCATCGATGATCACTGTACATTTAGCAGCTATCACCAATTTTCATAATGGATTTATTTGATAATTCTTCGATTATGTCACACCACCTATGCAAGACATTTTTGAAAGGAGTATTACATGTTAAACCTCCAGTCAAGCCTCCCTCAGAACCCTGGGACTTGACTTTGGTGCTTCAATCTCTCTCAGTTCCTCCTTTTGAGCCTTTTGATTCATGTGGTTTAAAGTTTTTGTCATGGAAAACCTTACTTCTAGTAGCACTTACCTCAGCGACAAGAGTGTCTAAGCTGCAGGCCTTGAGTGTCAAGAGTCCTTACTTGATCTTCCACATGGATAGGGTGTCCTTTGTACTGACCCTTATTTCTTGCCCAAGGTCATTTCTGGATTTTCCATTAACCAATCTATTGACCTGCTGGTTTTCTTCCCTCAGCATTCTAATAGAAGGGAGTACCTTTTGCACACCCTTGATGTGCATTGGCAGCTTCTTTGTTATTTGGACAGGACTAAATCTTTCAGGAAAACAGATCAATTGTTTGTGGCCTTTGCAGGACCCAGATTGGGTAAACCTGTTTCCAAAGTGACTTTATCCTTCTGGCTTAGAGACGTCATTCTCTTTATCTACCAACAGAATAAGCTATCCTTGCCTTCCAGGATAAAGGCTTACTCTACCAGATCTATGGCTACTTCTGTAGCATTCCATTCCAGAGCCTCTATGGATGATATCTGCGCAGCAGCCACTTGGGCAAGACCTCATACCTTTATCTCTCATTACAAATTGGATTTGGTCTCCAGGGTATGAGCATCTTTTGGTTCTATGGTGCTCAGGAATATCATTCCTTAAGGCCACCCAGGACTCGAGTAGCTGGGGACTCGGTCCTAATAGTAAGGAATGAACAAAGATTTACAACATCAGATCAAGAATTTGTCTTACCATAATGTTCCATCTGTGTTGTAGATCTTTGTTCATTCATTATTTCCCGCCCTCCTTCCCCCTGCCTGGACTCCCGGTGGACTTTAGGAACTCCTGGTTAGGGTATTTGCTCAGACAGAGCCTTCTACTATTTTCTATTTACTTACCTCTATTATATAGGGGTGGGCAAATTTGATCCGGAGTAACTAGGAGAGGGGCATTATGGGTAGGTCTTAGCTGAGAGTTTTTGGCTGGCGCGAGCTTGGAAACAGCCATATCAGTTCTGAGGATGGAACCGAAGTCCTAGTAGTAATGAATGAACAAAGATCTACAACACAGGTGGAACATTATGGTAAGACATAACTTCTTTTTATGCCTGTAGAATGGAAGTAACTTAAAATGAGGTATAAACATTGGTAAACTGGAAGAAGAGGAGCAAAAAAAAAGGCAATAGGAAAAAAACAACCAGAGAGGGAATACATCAAAATAGGGCCAAGCGAAGGAGAAGTCTAACATTCAATAAATAGTCTTTCTTCTCTGTCAAGGATTAACTGTTGTTAATTAAAATGAAGGCAGTGAATCTAGAACAGAGCTGGCTTAAGAATAAGCAATGTTAAGCAAAATCTATAAGCTGCTGCAAGAAAAGTATAAAAACAGTCTGAAGAAGTTTGAGTAGCTTGGGAACAAAATAGTTTGGGGAAATAACTGGACAGCAATGGAAAGAAATGTATGTTTGCGATTAAATTTAAAATAATATAAAATTGTATAAATATACAATAAATAAATACACACATAAGGCACTAAAATATGTGATAAAATCCAGGACATTTAGGATATTTGCCTGGGAATGTTTACGTGGGTACTTTTGTACTCCATACAGGTTATAAATTTATTTATTTATTTATTTTACATTTGTTGACCGGGCTAGTCTAACTGGATACATGTCCATTTTCAGCAGAGGCCCGGGGAGATGAGCTCCACTTGAAAAGATTAATAAAACATAGGCATAAACATAAAATGGTAAACATATAAACGTATGTACAAAAGTAATAGCAGGTTATTACATTTCAATTGTGGTGTACAAAAATTGTTACAGAACATTATATAAATGTGCTAGTAGCTCTATTCTCAAGGAAGGAAGAAAAAAGAAACTAGGTCAGCAGAGCTGATGATAGCAATGCCATTTTAGGTTAGTCTGGGTTTGTACAGGGGCATAAAAGATGTTCCTATCATCAGTGGGAGATAATGGTGGTGTATGGAAATTGAAAGAGCTAACTAAGAAGAATGTATTTTAATCCCATTCGGAATTAAAGAATTTTAAATAAGCATTACATAACATGCTAAATGACATGTTAAATGAACAAGTTAAACTAAGCAAAATTATTTGCTTGATCTGAAACCAGGAGTCTGAGGAACCAAAGTATAGTAAAGCAGTATTGAATATATTGTTATTAATAGCAAAAAAAAAAACGCTGATAACTAGGATGTGGAAAACAAGACTAGAACTTAAAATTGAACATATATTGACAAAGATCAAAAACGCAAAAAAGAGACTATGTTCCATATAAATAAGTGGCTAAAGGGGGGACACTTCAAAAAGAAAATAGAACAAAACCTAATATTTGCACAGAATAGATGATGAAGTAATGGGTCTACTTCATGACATTGAAATTTCATAACATGAGACCATAACATCGAAAATTCAAAACACTGAAAACCCAACATATTGAAAACTCAGAACATTGAAAGTGTGCTTCATAACATTGAAAACTACATTGCACAAGTAAATAAGATCCCCTCCACCTACACCACCACCTAACTAACAAACACACTTTCTACTATGTTTCTACGGGGTTTCTCAGTGTGAGGTTAGGAAATTAACTTTTTTCCACTGTAATGCAGTCTTGGAGTTTGTATATTTAATTTACAGGGGGTGTGGGGGGTGCAGGGGGGCTTGCCCCCCTGCAGAAACATAGTAGAAAGTGTGTTTAAGTGTTGTTATAGGTGGATAGGATATTATTTACATATGCATTGTAGTTTTCAGTGTTATAAAGCACACTTTCAGTGTTCTGAGTTTTCGATGTTTTGGGTTTTCAGTGTTTTGGGATTTAGATGTTTTGGTCTCAATGTTATGAAATTCAGCGTTATGAAGTAGACAGGTTATTGAGAATATTTAGTCTCAATTGAGACAAACAAATGAGTGCAGGAGGAGAAAGAAAAAGATGGATGCTTTCTGAGCACTTTAAAAAGTGCGATTTCCCTGATGGTGACTGGGGAAGCCACTTCTCATGTTTGAGGGAGGGAGGCATGGCTGCTTGCTATCAATATGACTTGCTGAAGTGATGGACAGCCGGTGTGGACAGCCAGTTGTGCATCCCCTTGGACTTTATGAGCCAGTGTTCACAGAGAATATAGGGCTTAAGTGTAATGCCTCAAGCCACCTCAATGGCTGGCTGAACAACAGTCCCTTACTATCAGCCCTCATGGTGGGGAACAAATAGGCTGATTGGCAGGGAGGGGCTGATAGTTGACAGGCAGCAGGGGTAAAGAGTTTATTTAAAGAATAAAAACAAAAAATAGTAACAGCTGTCTGTACGTTGTTGGAATTTTTGATGTCATCAGGTCTATTAGATGCCTTCGCCATATTTATGCATGTGACCTGGTCTTTGCCCATGTGAGACTGAATGATCTTTGGTGCTCCACCTTTGGAGAAAATTAAGCAAGACATGATTGAGCTGTCAGTGTGGGGAACCAAAGCTGAGAAGCAGCTAGTCTTTAGTAGTATCTGGACATCACCACAAATGATACCACAATCAAACCAGAAAAATAGTTGACTTTTGTCCGATTAGACATTTCCCCTTTTGAAAAGGATAGAAAAGGGCAGCCTCTCTAGAATTGGCCTCAGACTTCAGTCTTGAGGGACCCAATCTTTCCTAAGCAGACCATATCCAATCTCCTTTGGGATTTGATGCTAATGAAGAGGACTCAGTCCCCTTAAAAGACATCTCTTCTCTGTGTCTCTCTCTTTTTTCTAAGCCATTTTCTCATTTGCTGATGTTGTAACATGATGTATATACCATATTCACACACCGGCAGACTCATTGTATCATTCTGTTTTGTACACATTTACCCTCTCATGCCAATTTCCATTATGGTATTCTAGTTCCACACTTTTCAATGCTTGCAACCACATTTTAATAATTCCTACTGTTACACTGAGAGTCCTATCATAACTACAACTTTTTTTTTCTTTTTCGTTATTTTCCCAGGTATGAAACCTGGAAGTATCTTTGAACCTTTAAATCTTTTATCTGCCACCTTTTTGTAACTGGTATTTTCTTCTCTGTATTTTCCATAGATTTATGTGAACTTTTAAACCATGTGCAGTTTAATTCAACCCATTCTTTTATTTACTCTGTCTCCTCTGTAAAATTTACTTTGAACTGCTCTCTGTAAAATCCTCTGTCAGCAAAACAGGTTACTATGCCCTTTACATTGCAGTATGACGGTGTCACGCTGAAACACCAACCTATTTCTCCCTCGGGGAACTCCTGTTTTAATGTACCCTTTTCCCACTTAGTGCTTTTAAACATAGTGCTATGTTGTACAGGTCATTACTCAGATTGCTATATACTTTTTGTTTTTTTTCATTTCAGTTTTCCAGCTAAGGAGACTAATTAGCCCACCACATCATCTTCGAATACTCCACACTTTGTTCTGCATTCCATCAAACTGCATTCTGATCTTTTCATAATATACCCCTCCGTTGACCAGAACCAAACCCTCAGCCAACTATTAGGTAACTCATCAGGGATTGTACTAAATAACACATTTTAAAACATCTCCCTCCACTTTGCATTGTTGCCTATGAATTGAATTAGCATAGCTGGTACTTTAATTTATATACATTGATATCCATCTTTTTTTTATAGTTGCTCCTTTTTTCTTTCCACCCATTCAGCATCTGCTATTACATTCTTTACCAGACTGTATAAATGTCAGTTCATCTGTCCATTGGAATTAGGGTAAGGGATGAGGAAACTGAAACCTCTCTCTAATCTCGGTCTGCCTTATTTTCATCAGCTGATTACGCAAAAATGACTCTCTAAGCCAACTGCTCTCCATCAGAACAAAGCAGCCAATAGAAAGAACAGTCTGAAACTTCAGAAGAAACTATTCTTCCCTTCTCTCTATTCTTTATTAAACTTAGCACCTGTCTTTTATTATTTAATGCAAAACTACTGTGCAAATCACTTTACCCCATGCTTGTATATTTTGTGTGTACAACTTTCATCTTACATACTTCACCCACTTGCATTATCAATTTGTAAGTCTGTTATATTTTTGAAAACAAGTTCTGTAAACAAACTACATGCTTTTATCCATATTATAGCAAACTGCTAATTCAGCATATACTTAAATTCCATTATTTATCCATTCTTTTATTTAACATAGTTTACATAATCAAACCACAGAGTTTCTCTTTAGATGTTTTGCTGTTTTGACACCTTGCTCCTTCATATTTAATGAGTATTTCACATCTCTCAGTATTTCATCATCCTTAGCTTTCGTTCCAAGCGTAGTGCTTAATATTGTGTTGTATTTTATCCTTCGAATTGAAAATGACAGTTACAGAAGCATTGCTAGTTTCTTAATACTGAAATTCTTGAATATCTCAACAGGTAAAGAGAAAAAAAAATGTTTTAGTGTATTTATTGCACAAGCTAAAATTAGTGTACAAGTCTTAATGTTTGAAAGAACCAGGAAAAGTATCCCAAGTCCAGCAACAGTGTAAAACTAAACTGATTTCATGAAATAGTTGTTCAGACCAGATTGTGTTTTCTTGATTATCTATTCAAATGACATCATAAAATCAGTTGTAACATTCAAAAATGTATCGGCTAGTTTCTACAGAGCATGTAACATATAGTATATAATATGAATTACTAAAGCTTCTTTTCAAATTGTTTGCCATAACAACTCACTCCCTGATACATAATGCATCAGCTGACTGGAGGGGTGTGGTACCTGTATTGTATGAGAAAATGGTTGATTCTCCAAATTAACACTGTATTATTTTATGGTTAATTTAAATCTATTGTCTTTGCATCAATTGTTAACATGGTCTACGTCATGTTGGGGCAATTGTAAATCATTGGAAGATCAAATAACAACACCTACTTTACAATCATCTGTAACTTAGATAACCACAGACTAGTAGTTTTTACTGAAGATTTGAGAAATAGATGACAAACAGATGAGAGCCCAACACCGAGACGTGATATACCACTGGCTTAATTTTTCTTTCCAGACGTGGCACCTGCAACTTTAACAATTTTGGGTTTTGTTGTACAGTTAGCTACCCAGTGCACAACTTAAGGATTTATATTCGGATGTACAACTTTGTTAGTATTGCCTGCATGGGAAATGGTTTCTAAGACCTATCCGAATATGCCATATGTACTGCACAAACACTGTCCACTGTTTTAGTGACGTTTTCAAACAAATCAGTGAGGTTAAAGAGAAGACCTTTCTTTAACCAAGCCAAATTGTTTAGGGTCCAGGATTAAGAGATTTTCATTGTCCATATTAATGACATCTGTAATAATACATTTCCACAGTCTTACAAATCAGGATAGTGAGACAGATGGGGCCTGTTGCTACCCGAGTCTGTGGCTGGGCCACCCATTTGTGCTGGCATTAAAATGTTTGCTTTCCAGGCTTCAGGAATGTTGTTAATGTAGAGGCTTAGATTAAAGAGTTTGTTTAGGGATTCAAGTAGGCCATAATTGCTACTTATAATTAGGCAACTTGGTGTGTTAACCGGGCCCATGGATGAGGTGGTGGTAGTTTTTGAGAGGACTTGTTCCATAGTAGTTAAAGGGAGTGCCCGGGACTTTGGAATCTGTGAAATAGCTATAACTGTGAATGGAGTAAAATTTGCACTAAATCAATCCACTGGGATATTAGCTGTTGCCTTAGGGTGGATTAGCTCTGAACATTGTTGGGTGTTAGTTCCTAACTTCTTGACATAGTTAAAAAGATGTGCAGTTCTTTGGGAGAGTTGGTGGCTATTTTAGGTTCACATTCAGCTTTAAGATTCCTGAGACTTCACAAACTTTTACCATTTACAATGCTATGATGAAACAACAAAATTCTACCATGCTACCCCCAAAACGGAACCAGAATAAACAAGCCACCTGTGCCATGTGTAGACTTTGGAAAAGCTAACATTTTGCAATTGTGTGATGAAACTGAAAAATTCTCCCTTGCTACCCCCAAAATGGAACTTGGGTATGCAGCCAACTATGCCAAGGATCTTTATGCTCATATCGATGCATTGATAGGGCTGTCCCCTTCACAACTAACTACAGAAGGAAATTTAATGAATCTCTCCAGTGGTCAGTAGATATAAATAAACTTTACAACAGAAAGGGAGAAACTACTTCATCTGTCTTGTAAGGCCATAACCCTTTACCACTATGAGAATATAAAACACCTCAGCAAGAAACTAAAGGTGGTTATTAACACTATTGAAGCCTCTCTTGAGAATAGGTTAACTTCTGAGGCTAAGGATAATTATAAATCGTCCTTCAGCTATGCTTGAAAACTAAACTAAGGAATAATTCGCATTACTGCTCAGAAATATTCTATAAAGGTGCGACTTCCATGCTCTGGGCTAGTAATCAGGGAGCCTTAATCCTCACTACTGACACTGGAGAGGGACGTTCCCTTGGAACAAAGATACAGATACACACAGTATTTCCAGATGCAGCTCTCTGCACCAAGCACAATTTCCCTTAAGAGCGGACAAGGAACACCCTCTCGCCCTGGGGCTGGGTTTCCCTCTCTCTTTCCATACCCCTATATAAGACTCTCCACTGATACAGCTATAAAGTTTATTTTATTTATTTATCATTTGTTTACTGGGAAGGTCCTACTTGGAACAAAGACAATTTTCAGCAGCGGCCAGGGGAGAAACGCTCCAGACACATGTCTTTTTAAAATGTGAAGAAACCAGAGCACCCAGAGGAAACCCACACGAATGCAGGGAGGACATGCAGCTCCACACAGAAGGCACCCCAGCGGAGAATCAATCCAGAAAACCTCTTGCTGTGAGACGAAAACACAACCAGTGCACCACTGCACTGTCCAGTTTGAGTTCCCAGCAGAGTGTTCCAAACCAAGTCTTCCAACACCCTCTCTGTGAAACCAATGTTCCGTGTCCTTGCTCCAAATAGCTGGCACACACACGCACACTCTCTGAGATTCGATTTTCACACGTGCACGCACACACACACACACACACACACACCTGGGAAAGGCTGGCAGAGATTTACTAGCTATGCCCTTCTCTGCCCAGACTATAAGGTAGGGAATGCCACCAGAACACTCCAACGCCATCTACTCTAAAGCTGTTAAAAGGGTACCAATTATACTGGGTAAAATTAATACAAATGGTAGTGTTTGACCAATGGAGCAACGCTTTAAGGAGTGACCACAGTGTCACCAAATACATGTTAACTACTCTCAAATTTTAAAATATTCTTTAAAAGACCAGCCACAAGGAAAAGTTGAAATATATTTAATAGTAAATAATAAAGAACATGAAGATACTAAATATCTCTTTACAATAAACACCAGAGTTTCAATCATAGGAAATATTAAAAATAACATAGATGGATTCACACAGATGCAGAAAAACATTACTTAACTAATCTGACTATATTTTCCTGACTCATCTAAAGAATTACTATTCCCTGGTTACTTACTAAAGCAAGGCGAGATTAAATAGGTGAGTGCTCCTCCTCCTTTGTCAGGTTTTAAAAACAGATTGCACTGAGACTTCTGTCTTATCTAGTATTAAGCATCATTTTAGTGTTTGATTACAGAATGACATCACATACATCTGGTCATCTGACTCTGGTTCCCACACTACCCCCTTTGCTAGAAACTGAACCAGAATTTAGTACATATGTGTTACCGTACACACAGATAGAGCTTTGCTGTGATATTTTATGGCATCTGGAAGCTATAAAACCATTTCAAAACTTCCACCCTTACAGGACAGCAATTAGTTCACCCCTAATGACAGTACAGTAGGATTCCTGGTTCTGGTTTTCTCAAGCATTTCTTCTCTGGCTCCAATCAAAACTGTAAGATACAATCTTTATGGCCTAAACCAGGAAATTTAATTTCAGACTGTTTTTCAAAGTTAGCTGGACAGAGATTAACCTCTTTTCTTCTGTTACAATATATTAATTTCAACAGTTAAAATACACTCTGACATGCAGGTGTATTTCTTTTCTGTCCAGCAGGACCTACTGTTGGTACATTTTTAAGACAAGCAGCTCTACAAATACATTTTCAACACAAGTATCTGTACAAATCAGCTTGATATACAAATGACTTATAATTCTTTACAAAACTCCAGCTAACTATGCTGGCAAATGTTACACATCCCCTGCCTTACTTTCTTTGGCATAGCTGGCACTACTTCACATCATCACAAATGACACCTCTTATTCATATCCTAACAATGTCACCAACATATTGGCTAACAGGTTTGCTGCAAGTTTCTCCCTTGAAACTATAACTCCCGCCCCATGTATGCACAGGTTATTCCCCCCATTATCTCCAAGGATCATTTCCTTAAAGTGTTCCCCAAGAACAAAGATGATACTTCTGTTGGTCCAAGCAATATACCAGGTTGACAGTATCAAGGGGGACCTTGCTGATTCCCTTGTTAAGCTTTCCAGCCCAAGTCTTGCTGCAGGGTATGTTCCTGAAAAATGGCGCACCAAGATGAAGATGCGCCTTCATAAGGTTGGCGCCATCACTAACCCAAGGAACTGCAAACCTATTAACCTTACTAGTCTTGTCTACAAAACCATAGAGAGCTTCATTATTGGCCTCATAAACCAGGACATTAAGATTTTAATCAAGCTCAACCTGCAGCAATTCAGATTTGTTAAGAGCAGGTCACATCTCCTCAGTCTTGTGAACTTCTTTGAAAAGGTCAGACAGGCCATGGACAATATTCACACTGTTCATGCTACCTACCTGGCTCTATCAAAAGCATTTCATAACAAACCATACAGTGGGATTGTAAACAAGCTAATAGCCTTAAACATAAATCCCTATGATAAAGGCTAAAGGCAACAAAGAGAAAAAACTTCCACAAACAGATTTTTAATCTTAAGCAACAAGTAAAGTTGTTTTTTTTTTTTTTTTTTTTTGCTGCACTAGTTTGTTTATGAGGTAAGATGGATTGGAAACTGACTCAAGGACAATGACGCATGTTATCAGGGTTATTGATGCCTCCTCATTTAATGAAAAGGTAACCATTGGTGTTCCCCTGGAGTTCATATTGGACCTCCTCCTGATTGGCATTTATTTTTGTGATCTGTACACATGAAGCAAGGGACTCTGTCTGGCTAAGTTTGTTGATGATTGCAAGTTGTGTTTAGTTGTCAAATCAACAAATGATACAAATTCCCTTCAAACAGAGGTATTACGCATTAACACCTGGTGCTCAACTAAATGCTAAGAACTTCAGTCTCGTCTCTTTCAGAAAACAGCAAATTACTGCCACCATATGCCTCAGTGGCACCCCACTCTCCAATGAAGCTGTCATCAGAAACCCGAGCACCTGGGTTGATGGCTCCCTTTCCTTTGATCAGCATGTAGCAACTGTAGTCAGTAAGTCATTCTTTACAGCATAATTAATCATCAAGGGTATCTCTTCCAAAGTCAAGTAACTTATTGATGATAATCATTTGATCACTGTTGTAGGAGTATTAGGTATAGGGTTATATCCTGCATAAGTTATAACATTTGTAAAGATTAGAAAGCTTAAGGGCATCTTCATGTGTCCAGACCATTGAGGTTGAGTGGAGCAGTGATCATTCAAACATTTACTGTTATGGTAACTTTACTTATGTAACTGTACTTTCCCCTGTACTTTGCCCAGTTAGGTCCCTTATAGAATGTAACACGTCCTTTGTCATATAAAAAAAAGACAACAGAACTCCATAGGTTCGTGAAAAAAAAAAACAAAACTTAGCCCTCAAAAATCTTAGCTGTTATGAAAGGCTGGAATCACTCTCCTTTGTACTCAGTGGCATATATACTATTGAGCCTTACTTTCTGTGCTCTCAGGGATCCCATTATCTGAAATCCCATTTTTCTCAATGTGTCAAATACTGCAGCCAACACTAGAATGAGAGATGTCAACTTAAATCAGGGAATTAATAAAATTAAATGGGGAGGGAGGTTCATCACTCAGTGTCTCCCTTTCCCCTTGCAAGTTGAGCAGCATGATTCTCTGCTGGCCTTAAAAGATAGGTTAGACAATTGGATAGGTGCCCAAAAATACCCTCTCAGACTTGCAAGAATTGCCGTCCTTTAAAATATTGATAGAGCTGGAGGATGGTTATTAGCAAGGCATGCACAGCCACTGGTCTAGTAGTCTTGTATTGCCTCTGATGGTTCCCTTAAACTTAATTTGCTTTTGTATACTGTTAAAATATGTAGAATGAAACTTCTTAAAAGGAATAAATATTTTTCTGTTGGTATATAACCTATCTGTATGAACATTCTATCACAGGGGTTTGTTTTTAAATTTCTCTCTCTATTTGTTGTGGATAGGCACTGTCTTGTCAATTCAGCTGTTCACATGGGAGTGTAAATCAGGGATGTAGGCAGTGACTTTAACAATGGAGTCTATTGAAGGATTGCAGTGGAATTTGTTTAGGTCATCAATTACCTGAAGAAGGTTTACTTTGAGAATTCCCTATACACAGAGGTATTTTTCAAGGGAAGCAAAACCAGTTTAAAAGGAAAAGGTCACTAATTTATGATCTGATTTAACACGGAAAGATGGTACATGTAGAAATGTGAAAGAAGTGACTATGTTTGTAAGGACAAGATCAAGGGTATTTTAGCCCTTTGTAGGATGGTCAACTATTTGTTCAAGGGAGTTAGCATTTGTTGTGAATGAAGTGTTGGGCATGCAGACCATTGGCAGTGAAGGTCAGCCGGAGTAATGATGGAGAGTCGAAGTCCCCCAACAGAAAGTTATTGGATTTAATGGGGATTTCAGCTAAGATGTTAAGATAGCTATCATGTTCACAAGAGCATATAAAGGGAATTAAGTGGATAAGTTGATCCTTCCAGTAGAACAAGGTGATTTAGGTTTACCTTATTTAAAGGGATATTTTAGAGCTACACAGTTAAGGCTCATATACATAACATAAAGCAGAAGGTTATAATTCAAAGTGGAGAAGGATAAGGATGATGATGATGAGAGAGAGAGTGAGTGGGATTTTGGATGTAGACCTTAAGGAGAATAACAGCCACCATATAGAATATTATATTCATAAAGTAGGAAGAACTAGGCCAGTACAAGAATGGAGAAATTAGATTTTGCTAGTAGGGATGACTGCAAGTAGGAGTACAGAAAATAGGAAAGAGAAGTTTGGAGTTTACTGGAGAAACATGACACCGTAACAAAGATATTGGGAGCAAATAACTCGATCAGGAAAGGTAATAGAGTGGGATGAGGCCAAGAAGACATTTGAATTGTACGCTACAAGACTGCCTTTCCTACCATGACTTGATCTCCGAGTACAGGCAAAGAGAAAGGGATAGGGGAATTTTAAGTGAAAGACCTGCTGTGGTAGAGTTTTTAGTTGAATTTAGAACAGATGCAGCTGTTAACAAGGGATAATTAATAGGGTATATAAAGTATTGCATCATAACTATAAGAATCAATCAGAGAGGTTAGAAAAGAATGGGAAGAAACTGGAAAAGCAGTGTATACGAAAACAATGGGAAGACATATGTATGGCTCCCAAGTATGCAGCCAAGTCCAGAAAGTTTAGGATCTTTGCTTAAAGTGTTTGCATAGGTATTTTTATACCCTAAGTAGACTTCAAAGACTTTTTCTTCAAGTAGGCAGTAAATGTTGGAGGTGTGATGGGGAAGAAAGAGGTAACTGGGAGCCTATTTTTTGGGAGTGTAATGAATTGGCAGATTTTAAAAATTCCCTGCAGAGTAGTCTATTAGAAATATTATGTGAGCAAATGGCTGTAACTAAGGAAATGATTCTTCTGAGATGAGATACAGGAATTGAATTGCCTAGACATAGTAAGGCCTTAAGTTTAATCCTGTTGACTGCCAAAAAAGCAATTACTAGAAAATGGAAATCAAAGTTTACATCAGCTGTATTTCAGGTCTTGAGTATTATAAAAGAGTTGAAAGAACTGGAAGAGGAATCTCTAGAAAAGCGAAGAAGCAAATTGCACAGAAGTAAATGGAAATTGTGGGAGTAATACATGCATAATAATGTTCACGAGGAGGAATGAGTTTTAAGGGGAGGTTCTTTTCTGTTAATGTATGTTTGCCTGTATTGGAAGTGATAATTTAATAAAGGTGTTCTATATATATATATATATATATATATATATATATATATATATATATATATATATATATACACACACACACACACACACACACACATATATATGTATGTGTGTGTGTATGTATATATTATACTTATATATATATATATATATATATATATATATATATATATATATATTATACATATATATATATATATATATATATATATATATATATATATACACACACATATATATCATTGGAAAGTTGTTGGGAGGTTTGTTTAGCAAAAATGAGACAGTGCAGATATGTTAGAAAAATTTAAATTTTAATATGGAATAAAAAAAAGAAGGGGATATAGAAGGTGTTCTATAAATAGCTATGCGGTGGCAATGAACCTTGTTTAGGATGGTATGGACATCTAGTTAAACATTCAGTGTCCCAAGGCAGCTGTCTTAAAAGTGGTGATGTCCTTGAAAAACACTGTTACTCCCCAACAATTTTCATTGTGTGAAGGCATAATAGGCACTGAACCCAGGAATAGCCGTGCTTTATTTTCTTTGAAACCGTATCACTGTAGCTACATATATATGAATGTGTTTAATTTGCAAGAAGGCCTCAAAGGCTTTTTTAAGACCCCTGACATTAGGTACAGCCACTTTAATATGTCCCAGATAAGTTGGAATGGCAGCAAAGACTTAAGCCAGAATGTGAAAGCCTTGGTAAGAGAGGTGCAGTCGACCTATGGCAAGGCATGATGGCTTATCCGGCCATCTCTTCCGAAAGTGTCACATACTGGGCACCAGTTACATAGCCAATTGTTAAAGTCAATTATCTTATCTTTGAATCTCGGCATCAATCTATATGATGGCAAAATACCACTGAATACCATTGTCTTTCCTGCTTCAGACACATACATAACAACTTCAATCATATCCGTCTGTGTGTCTTCTTGGGTAGAGCACCTGAGGTCATTCATTTCACATAGGTTACTACTGGGTCATAATTATATTTATCAGAATGGAGGGATCTTAGATCTGTTGTTATATCTCAAATCCTGGGTCTGGAAAGGCAGATTGACACCCTGTTCTCCCCACTCCATGAAGCTGTTCATCAGCTGTCACCAGCTCCTTTCCTTGTTCGTCGGATCTATCCGACCTGCCTTAGCATCTCTCCCCACACCCCAGCTCTACTAAACCCACATCTGAGGTGGTGAGATGATTGTGGATGTGGGATGTAACTGCTGCTGGAAAGTGAGTATGCCCTAACTCATATCCCACATAGCAGTTTTGTGAACTCCATCTCCCTAGGATTGCAAGCCAGCATCAGATGCATATTGCCATCCTCCCCACTTGGTCCCTTCAGCACACTTGCTAGTAGTCAATTGTCATTTTGGTTGTGTTTAAGTCTTGATCCCACTGCACTATGGGGCTGTTCAACTGTCACCATATTTTTATATAGCCTGGTGATGTCTTAATGCCTGACAACAGTGTCTCCTTTTATTAAACCATTACCTTGGGTAGATAGTCTCTGTGGGCCTTAAGGGATTGGACTCTGCACCCTTGTGACTGCTAGAGGTATGTATGCTCTAGCTAAATGCCTGTTGAGTATAAGCTAGTTTCTACTTGTTATTCCTGTGTTTGCATGGCTGTACTTTGGTACTCCACTCTCCTTTCACCACTCAAAACATGCAAATTGAATAGCAGTTCTGAACTGTTTGATATAAATAGCATTTATTCTTGTGGTTAATAATGATCAGTTATGACCAGTTCACTTACCTAGTTAACAAATAAGTTAATTAACTTGCAGTTAAATTATCCTTTTTATTAGAACTTTTTCCTTGATTGAACATATCATATTGTATGATTTCATGAGCGGTGAAGGGACTTGCCATTTCAGAATATTTTGCATTTTTTATACCTGCATTTGTGTTCATTAGTAGATCATAGTACTTGCATAAAACAGGTTACTAACTAGATTTAATTCACATTGTGTGCGTGTGTGTGTGTGTGT
The DNA here is from genome assembly GCF_019279795.1 of Protopterus annectens. Taxonomy (NCBI): domain Eukaryota; kingdom Metazoa; phylum Chordata; order Ceratodontiformes; family Protopteridae; genus Protopterus; species Protopterus annectens. The sequence goes on from NC_056727.1 coordinate 693,380,077, forward strand.
GTGTGTGTGTGTGTGTGTGTGTGTGTGTGTGTGTGTGTGTGTGTGTGTGTAAAAATTATGCTCACATGTGATTTTCCAGGCTATTAGGAATAGAAGTACTTTGGTTTCGTAGCATTTAGTATTATTAGATGTTAACAAAAATAAGAATGCAGAGTCCTCAAGCAGATGCGTACAAGACCTAGCCGTAAAGATCCTGACAAACAAAAAGTGTGTATATAGAAATACTAACAAATCTTCTTTTGTCAAGGCATCATGGGTGCTAGTTTCTCAGTGGTCTCCTTGGCACTAAGCATGTTAAAAACCTATGAGCCCAGAAATTGTCCCACATCATCCATCAGTGCAGCTTTCTTACAAAATTAGCCATTTGCATACCTGACAAGTCTTTGCTTGAATTTTAACTCTAACAAGATCATCACGCAGTGGTTTGTTTTGAATATTGGTAGCTAGTGTACATTAACTTGCATAAGTTACATAGCAACAAATAATGAGGCAATAGATTCCCTTAAGCTAAAAAAACAGAAGTTTATCAAGAGTTGTAAAGCTAGTTTACAACATACACATTTAGTAAAACTCTTAGTGATGAGTAAAGGTAAGAATGCATTAGAAATTAACTGATGAATAAGTGCTCTGAGCTTTTGTGTACATAATGTGCGTGTTCCTTTAAGTATTTGTGTACATGTAAACAAGGTAATAAATAAAAGGGTTTGCATGAGATGCATCTTGTGCATGTTCAGGAATGTAGAAGAGTGCCTGAGTGTTTTTTTACCTCTTTATTGCTCATTGTGTGTCTTATGCTTTATTGCTCATTGTGTGTCTTATGCATATCCTTCGTGTCTTGTTTGAGTTTATTAAAGTAATTTTTTTGACATCATTAGGTCAGAACATAGCATTAGTGTACAATGCTCAACATTAACTTTTTGTGCACTACTTTATGGACCTGCCTAGAGATTACAGAGTTGTACAAGAGAAAGAATGTATGAAAAAATGAGTAGTGTGATTGTGTTCAGAGGGGGCAGATTTCATTTAAGACACAATCATGTAAAATTAAGATACATTTTCTTTTAAATATTTCAGAAGTGAACATGAGCATTTATGAGGGGGGTAGGTACCTTTTAATCTCCCCCATGTATTCACATTTTTTCTTTTTTTTTATTTTATCCTGAATATGACTACAATCAGTAGCTTGATGTGTGGTACAATCTGGTCTTGGCATACTGTGTATGTCATATTCCATCTGCTTTTTCATATCAACCGTTCATAACTGTATTGTATTTTTATCTGTACAAATTGTATTTTTTTTTCAATGCAGTCCTGTTTCTGCCTGACTGAGGATGATGTATCTATTTGTGCAAAAAAAAAACAGAATGTAGTAGTCTGATAGAAGTGACATATTCCAGATGACATATTTCGCCTTAAAGTGCCATTGTTAGATTCAGATGTGCATGGTTTTATATGCTTCATAGCATCAACTTTCAAAATGTTGAATAAAGAAATACACTCTAGCAGTTAAGGTCTATGTTGAAGTAACTTTCCACAATTTTCTCTTGTCTCTGAAACAGGTAATTGTGCATACTATTCTTTTTAATCATTTTTTTTGTTCTGTACATTCACTTTATTGTCGGTGTATGGAATACTAGCTATACCATCTGTGAATCCATATTTTAGTCAGTTACATTGATAGGCAGAATGCCGTTCAGTGGTAACAAATTCAACTCTAAAGCCTGAGACTCTGAGTATGCTTGCCTAAATAATAGGGGAGTATGTACAGAGAATTTTCAACTTCCATTAAATAGTTCTAATAAATGCCAACTCATAGTCGATGTTTCAAGTGTCTGAGTCTAGGGGGTGTAAGATGAGTAGGGAATTGTTATTTAGCTTATTTGCTCTTAATTTTTTTGTGGTAATTTTAAAACCCAGGTGAAGTTTTTTGCTTGCTTTGTAAATGTAGCCATGCCTGTAATGGATGCATTTTTATGAATGAAATGATATTTCTGTCTTGTACCAGTCAGTAAGTCATGTTTTTTTTTTTTTTTTTTTTTTTTTCATTTCTTCCTTTTGCAGTTTGTGGGTGTATTTTGTCCTATTAAGTCATCTACCATGCTGAATATTTATGTTAACATGCATTATCTGTAACTGGCCTGCTTTTGCAAAGACACAGCAGCAGCCATGTGCATCACTGAGGACTCATGTTGTGACACAGGTGTCAAAGGGTCAGAAGAAGCTGTTTGCTGCTTTCTCATTACTAGGGTGGAGTTAAGGGATACATTGCTGCTTGCTGAATCACAGATAGAGGCAAAAATAGACAACCAGCTGTGGTACAGTGGTAGCATTGTTGCCTCACAGCAAGAGGTTCTCCTGTTCGATTCTCGGCTGGAGTGCCTTCTGTGTGGAGTCTGCATGTCCTCCCCGTGGTCGAGAGGCCTCCGAAAGACATGCGTGATTGGGCATGCCTTTGCTGAAAGTTGGGCGTTGGTCTGGCAACTCGGCACCATAAAAATCTACTGCCATTCATTAGCGGGCCAGAGTTCCTCTGTGGCAACCCCTAATCGGGAAAAGCCGAAAAGACAAACAAGTCATTCAGAGAAGGATATAAAGATGGGCATTGTAAGGAGTACACACGGTCATTGTGTTTGATATGTTATAAAGGAAAAGGGTATCATTAATAGATGAACCCTCAAGTGTGAGGAATAGGTAAGGGATTTCATCTCCATGAACCAAGGAAGTTGGGGCCCTAGTCTTTTTGGGTTGTTTATGGGAGAGATGATGTGACCAAGGTCAGCTACTGCCAGCTAGTAGAGGAGATTGGAAACCTTGGCATAGTTTAAAACTGAAGAAGGGAATCACTGACTAATGGTTATCCCTCCCCCTAATATACTCGTGCATGCATGCATGCATGCATACATAAAGGCATGGCATTTCTTGCAGGAAATTTTTGTAATTGCTATTGATGCGACAGCCTAGAGCTCATGATTGGTGTATGCAATACAAATCATGCTTCTTTGCATAATACGTGAGGTGCAGTTAACATCTCCTATCTCTTTTAGTGCCTGCATGCATTTCTCTGCTAGAATTCCTGCAAGATACATACTTTTAAAGTTTTAATGCAAAAATCATGTAACTGTTTAGATTTCAGAGGGTGAAAAGATTTTTCCAAATAGTATTCATATTGAAATAACAATTTGCTGTTTTTCCTTGCAAAACCAGTGCAACTCACAACACTGTGTGTTTAATGTATACTAAATAAACTTGTTGGAAATATGAAAGCACATAGTTTTTACTTTGGAAACTTTAGTGCTTTAGAGGAAAAGGTTTAAACTTTTTTTTTTTATTTCCAGTTGCCTAACAGTTTGAAGATATAACCTGTACTAAAATATATTTGAATGTATTGCCTGATAAATTGTATTAAATGGGAAAGAACTTGGTGTGTGGATGGTTTGAACCATGTTTGTTATACTGACGTAGAGAATGGGTGACCTGTACATTGCCACTGTGGTTGGAAAACAAATGTTCTCTAGCATGGTGTTAATGTACAGATAATGCCAGTTGAAAATGAGTCAGATGGTTCATGGCTGCATATTAAGCTGCTGTGAAGCTGGGACAGTAAAAAATCTAATGGTCGCCACTTTGTTACACTCACTAAGCAGCACTTTTGCTGCGTAGCGAGTGTAAAGTAAAAAACAAAAAAGAAGATTAACAAAACATAGAAAAGTGTTGTGGGTATGTGCGTCTGTGCATGTGTGGGTGCATGCATGCATGAAAGTGAGATTGATTGAGCCATTATTTTACACTTGCTAAGCTGCACTTTTGCTGTTTAGTGAGTGTAAAATTAAAAGAAATATTAAATGTTTGTCTCTGTCTGCGTGTATATGTGTGTTTGCACACCTTAAAGTGGAAGTGTATTTGTGTGAGAGAGAGGTAGAGATTGAGATCGGTCAAGCAGTGGCAGCAGCAGTTGAGCTATGCATACCCCTCAACCTGTTAGCTCAAGAAATCTGGATAAAGCCTAAAAGAAAGAGAGGACAAAGGCTCAAAGATAGAAACATATTTCAGATATTGCTGTTATAAAATTAGATAGTTGTTAGAATAACAGGTCAGGTTTTGGATAAATGTATAAAAACTTAAAAGACTGAGGAGCTTTATACATTCTTTCTTCCTTTTTAGGGGGCAATAGGCTGGCTTTCAGGAAAATTGCAGGCAGTGAGACATCCTTCAAAGCTGACAGAACTGAAGGAATTAGTGAAGGTTCTGGAAATTTCTACTGTAACAGCTCCTAGTATTTTCTGAGGGACTGAGAAACATCAGTATTCTCCCACTGAAAACACTGGCACATTCTGGAAATAATCTCAGGGAAAGGGAGACTCCCACAGAGAGAATAAGAAACTGTGCTCTCCTCTGAGTCTGAATTAGAAAACTGAGGAGAAAACCCTGTATCCTCCCCTTCAGACACTTGAATCTCTTCAGGAAAAGAGGCATCCCTCTTTCTTTTACCAGAAGCCACCTTATAATAAGGATCAATAGTCTGAATTAAACCATGAGCTAGACCCAGTAAATTACTCCTATCTAAGGAAATTTGAGGAGGAGTCAATACATGTTTAGCTTCCTGTTTCTTATTGACAGGGGAAATGGTGGCAGCAGTGTTATAAATATCAACAGCAGATTCCACAGGGATGGGCACAATGTTCTAACCAAACAAAGAAGCCAGAACTGACAAGAGTGGATCTCCTTTGCCACTGAGAGGACCCCAGCAGCTCCAGAGGATGTGGCTAACCCCTGGTCAGTAGTGGCTTTGGTGCTGCACCAGAGGGGTCTGAAGTAAAATATGAGCGGTCTGAAGAACTAACTTTAGCCACAGCAGAGTCATCCACCTGTGGTTGAGGCAAATTGCTAGTCTGCCATATTGGCAAAGGCTGTTTGCTTCATTTTTTCTATTTTTTTTCCTGAAAGAAGTACTATCCATGGGACTTGGTAGTTTGTTCCGTAGTAGAGCTGAAAATGTTGCCTTTTTCCCCACAGGGAAAGCAAGCAGTGTAAGATGTTAAGTCTTTAAAAATAACTTTTTTCACATAAAAACAAAGTAAAAAGCACTTTAAAACACTTTGCTAACACAAAAAAGCAAAATAAACTCAATTTCTCCAAAGAAAAAATGTTTTAACTACTTTGAACACCTTTTAAATTGACAGGAAAATGTGCACTCCCATTTAAAACTTGGGTCTTGAGACGGTTAAAACACAAACATCTAGCTTAAAAATAACTTTCTTAAACAGGAATGCACATTAAAGCAATAACTTTTCAATGTGAAAGGGTTTTTCCCAAAGGGAACTTGAATGCTGAGCAAAGGAACAGCACAAGCCGACTTTGAATCCTCAGTAGCTTGCAGAACAACACTCTCTTCAACACCAGGAAAGCTCCAAAGGCATTGGCACCCAAACCTGTCTTTTTAGTCAGCTCATCGCAAGCTGACTAATAATTTGGGTACGAGGAGCATGCACTGAAACTGTATAAGCTGGCTAGCTGTTATATCCTTAGCATGATATAACCCTTATAGCTAAGGCTACTGCAGCAGTGATCATTCAAACATCTACTGTTATAATAAGTTGACTTACACAACTGTACTTTCCAGGGGAACAAAACTGAAAGACCGCCACCTCTCAGTCCATAATGCCGCGGTGGAACGGTGGCAGCGTTGTTACGTCACAGCAAGAGGTTCTCCCGTTCAATTCTCGGCTGGGCTTGGGAGAGCCTTCTGTGTGGAGTCTGCATGTCTTCCCCGCGGTTGTGTACCGTTCGAAAGACATGCGTGCGTAAATGGGCGTGCCTTCGTTGAAGGTTGGACATCGAGCTGGCACCTTGGCATTTCGTAAAAATCTACTGCCAATCATTAGCAGACTGAAGTTCCGCTGTGGCGACCCCTTACCGGGAAAAAGCCGAAAGACAAAACAAACAAAACATTCGTTTTGTGAAGAGGTTGCTTACACTAGATACCAGTATTTTTAATCTTGCTTTCCAAATACATCTTTTTCTATAAATGTTAAAATGTGGAGGAGTTAATCATTCTTGGCAACACAAGTTGTTCAACTTTCCTTTCAATATATATATATAGCATTTGTTACAGCCTTTACCTGTCTTGTCTCCTAAGTAGTTCTCTTCTCTTTTCATTGTTCCAGACCTCAGCTTGTACTCTGTTCTGTGAGTTTTGTCTCTGTTATTGGTCAAAAATTCTGTCCAGTCCTAAAATCTTGTCATCAGTAAAATAATGTAGCATGTTTTCCTCTGTTGGGTGCCTGTCTTCCACTTATATGAATAGCTACTGCAGTTGAATAAAAAATATGTTGACCCATGAACTTAGTAGTGGGGCTAGCTGGTTACCAAGAACTGCAGGCCCTACTTGCTGAGAGATTACTTGCAACATATGTGAGATTACACCGAGCCTTGTCTATATGTTTTTTTTCAGTTACAAAGTCGCTTCATATATCAGGATTATTTTTTTTTCAATATGTTTAGAAATTAGCTCCAGTTTTATGTGCAAGGATTGGCTGTTACAGTTGTTGGTTCCTGATTGGTCCTGAAGTGAGCCAAGGTTCTGATCAAAGAATTTAATCTTTATTTTTGTTGTAATGGTCCTCTTTGTAGCTAGTGGAGGGTGGTGCACTTTGAAGCAAATCTAGATCTTGTCTGTTGGAATCATTCTTTACACTTCTGCAATACATTGTAACACTTTCTGTATTAGTAGGTTTATTTTTAGAACATATTATTTTGAAGGTGGAACTCAAAAGACTGAAAGTAACTGATGAAAGTGCTGTGGAAAATAATTTCTTTGTTACTGAAATTTGTACCTGCATTAGTGAAATTGAGGTAGAAAGAAGGTCATCCCCAGCTGATAAATTATTAATCCTGAGAAAATAAGTTTTAACAAAATTGTTTTACCATTTCATTATTCAAATTTATAACAATTTTGCCTTCCTACCCTCTTGCCCCAAAACATCATACATTACGGTAGCATAAGCATTAATGCATACATCTGTGCTGACTTTCTAGAAAGTGTTAACGACTGTGAAGTGAGCATTTTCTTGAAGGAGTATAAACAGTTTCCTGTTACTTGACACACCTGCTGGTATGTCTTTTTTGCCATCCATGCAAGATAATGCCATCTAGTTGTATGACTGTTAATGTCATTCACTTCAGAGAGATTTCATATTGATACGGCAGTCAGTGTAGTCAGCTAGTTTTGCTTATAAATGGCTAATTTGATTTATAGTGCTAGGTACAGGTCTCTGCAGTTCTGCAGTGTACAGTTTTCAAACTATGGATGCTCTGAAGGGGTTTCCCCAAGGTGGCACTTTTTTCCATGAATTGGTAAGGTACAATTTGCTGATCTGAGTTTGATTTTGACACCTGCATAGTGTGCTACTCTGTCAGTCTAACTAGTGCTTCCTTATAATGTTTGAACAAAGATGCTTATACCTGTTGTGTTCTACCATTTAATGAAACCCTGATAAATGCCCCCACATAAAACAGCATAATGCCTCTGCGTCTTGGATAATATTTGAAGATAGTAAAACTGTATAATATAACATTATAAAAACTTGTAGAGTCAGAGCACTTTTTAAGTTCTTGTTTTATTAATAAACCCTTTTGGAAATGGAGAGAAAGTAAGACAGAATCAGTTGTTTTGTTTTTCCTTACTTGGGCAGCAGTATGTGGTAATTTGTCTTTGGGGCAGAGTAGAGTTATCCATATCGTGGAAGAATTTATGCAGCTGCCTTTTATGTGCTGCATTCATTTATTGCATTAGTCAAATAAAGTATTAAATAAAATGTAGAATAGTTTTCATTAGTCATTGCTTGTCAGAAAACTCTTTTGTGATATAGTACTGCCGTATTACATGTTGTATATTACTGAGGTTCAGCTGTTATATATACGTTTACATAAAAGTTGCACTGTTTCAGAGCATTAGTCCAAAGCTCATTTCTTTTAACTCGAGTACTTGTGTTTATAAAGCCCAAAATAAAAATAATAACTGTACAAAAAAATCGGGAGTAATTAATTTCAGAATTAATGCATTTTTCATTTCTTTGAAATGTCTCTTCATCCTGATACATTTTACATAATTTCTGATTTTGCTGATATGTAATATTCATAAAATGTAAACATACATTAAAATAGTGTTTTCTTTGAAATCATAATTAATGTGAACACCATGACACAAATATGCTTAGTACTAGTTTCCAGTATGTAGGATAGATATTTTGTTGGAAAAGTTCAAGGATTGCAGGATAAAGGCTGCATTGGCTTTTTCACATTTCACATTTAGTTCTATTCATTTTGAGGCAGTATATCCTCCAACCCCCCCCCCCCCCCAAACACACACACAGTCTCTCACACACACTGACTTTGGTTTTCAAGCGAACTATACAGGGCATGTCATACTTGAGGCATCAGTGATCCTAAATAGAAAGCTTTTCTGTTTGGATTTGCAGGTTACAGATGCCTTTCTTTGGCTGTGTGTATCAGTTGCTAAACATTTAATAGCTAACTGGCTTTAAAGTTCATGTCAGGCCAGTAGTTCCCCTGCATTTTGTTAATTGAGAATTTAAGAAAGTAGATAAAATCTGCTCTAAATATAGAGGTTCCCCTCAGGAATCGACAGGTTAGGAAAACAGTTTTTCGGTACGTGATTCTAATTTTTATGTCTGAATAACAGTTTTCCTTATTTTAGGAACAGTAGTTTCTGTCTTGTGAAAAGCACTCTTGAACATAATATTACTAGGGGTTGAAAATCTTAATGTAATTTAAAAACTTTATTAAATATACCTTTACAGAGAGATGCATCTTTTCTGATAAATACATTTTACAGTAACCATCTTTGTAACAGTGTACTATATAAACAGCCTAACACAAATGTTGATTTTCAAATTTGATGTTACTTTAAGTTGTTGCAGAACATACCCAGTAACTCAAACATATTTTCATGATATTAGTGCATTGAGGCGTACTCATTTTTGCTGCATTTGTTCGAGCTGTTTCTACAATTATGTAACTGATAAAATATTTTGTAGCACTTAGCCATCTGATTTAATAAGCAGAGCATTTGTGTTTTCAGCATTATTAGTACCATGTTTATGTGCTCCAGCTTTCCCACTGTAATACACAATACTTTTTCACTTTCAAATCTGTTTACTTTTAACTCATTCGCTCACTGTGTACATCTGTATGTCTGCCTTTAACTCCATTGGATTCAGATTTATGCTGCACTTACCTTTTCCCAACTTTAGTAATTGTTTTAGGTACAATAGCTGTTAGCCACTTACCTCAAAATCAGGTACAAAAGTCCAAAACCCAGAAGTATGTTTAAGGTTACTGGTGCTTTTCACTTAGTTGAGTGTGTAAAGAGGATGTGTATTACTATGGATTTTCTGAAGGATTAGAAGTTATAGCTGTAATGTTTATGTTGAGAATATGATCTTGACTTTTTCCCAGACTCTACAAGGGACAAAAATACTATTCAAAACTGGAATCAGGGACATCCCTGAAAATCAGAGGCCTTTGAGAAGTGTGATGGATGTTGCTTGAATTCATAAATAAAAATTACCATTTACCCTTCAAAGGCTGTTCGGACTGTATCTTCTTTGCCATTTGGGTATAATTTTCCTTTGTGTTTTTTCCCCAGCATTTGAACTATTATTTGGTTATTTTTTTTTTACTTTAGCAGAACCTGTAGTTTAGACAAGTACATTAACACTGAATTCACAACGCTTAAGGAAACCTGAAAAATTATATTTTTTATCCATTTCTACACATGTAGGATCCAGTAAAACAGTAGTTTACAAGTTCAAAGCTTTTTAGAAATTTTACAGAGAGATCTTAAGTCATTGTCTCAGTTTAGTATTAAATATGACTTTGCTGCGAAATATATGTCAGCTATATTAAGGGAGCAGCATTACAGTAAAAGTGTTGTTCCAGCATCTGTGGAGAATGTACAAGTGCATTTCTCATACACATGACCTCATCATACAGCTTTATTTTCATTTTGCAGTTATAGGAATGTGCCTTTTATAAATTCTTCAGACTCAGTGGAGGAATGAAGTGTGTGGAGAAGCAATGAGCATAATTGCTGCAGTGTTTTACAGAATTTGAGCAATACAAACTATAAATGAGGATTTTTTTTCCTGGACAGGCTTTGTAATGGTAGTAGTTTTGCTGCCATTGCAACTTTGAGTTGTCAGATGCTTTTTGTTTTTCAGAAATTCCAAACTGATTTGCTTGCTGTATTTTTTTCTCTCCATCAGAGTAACAATCTGTTCTAGAATTTTGTAGAATGAAATTGTAACAAACTCTATATGGTTATAAGGCTATCGTAATGTTTCAGTTTTAAGTCTGTGATGTGGATATTTTTTTGGACAAATAGCTTTACGGCCTTTTTCCTGTGGGTTTGTCCATGAGGCAGTAACTGAGCATCATTTTACATTCAGGTGTACCAGCAGTAGGTTATTTTGTAGTTCTGAGTTTACATGCATTGACTGCATCTCTGGACCACCAGGATATAGCCTCATCTCGGACATAACATTCTTATCTTGGTATTTCATCCTTGTATCCCTGTGATGGTTGACCAGGGCGTTATTTGTAATCACTGCTGCATCCGCTTGCACACTTAGCACAGCTGCCATCAGTATATCAAAGGGTAGTATAGATGTACACAAAAACAATGACAAAGAGATTTAGCACAGTTCCAACTATCCCAAGCATAGCCAATATGGACTCTTCTTTTTCTTCCTTCTCTTCTCGTCTCTTGACATCATCTACTGCGGTGACAGCCACTGGGCCCATTTCTGTAGCTAGTAACTTCACCACTACTTCTTTAGATGCCTGTTAAACAAGAAAACAGTAAACATATATAATTCCTGAAGGGGGATTTTCACAAAGTACACAGATAACGTAAGCCCCTTCCCTTCATTCCCTTTTCTTTTCTGAAGAAGGAATAAACATAGGTAAATTAATTTCTAGTGACAATTTTAAAAGCTTTTAGAACATTTAAATACTTTAAATTCATACTCAGGAATTTTCCACGGATTTATCCACACACTTGGATGCTGATTGTATCAGCAGTTATGAACACTTTTATTTTTATCAGAGCTGGAGTTATCATAGCGTGTCTGTATTTTCTTGTTATGTATTGCAAGCCTGAACAATTATATAGATTTAGTGATGTATGACTTTTTTATAGTTCTTGCAATTAGATGCTTAGCGGTAGGTTACAGCACAGCTGAAAGTGATTTTAGACTGCAAGACTTGGCTGTAAAAAATAGAATTCTAGTAATTACAATTTACTTTTTAATATTTCTGTATATATATATATATATATATGTGTGTGTGTGTATATATATATATATATATATATATATATATGTGTGTGTGTGTGTGTATGTATGTATATATATATATATGTATACATGTGTGTGTGTGTGTGTGTGTGTGTGTATATATATATATCACACAGATATGAAAACCTAATTTTGTTTTGCAGGGTTTTATCTACTTTTTTAATCCAAACCATTCCATTTAACTCAATGTTAGGCAGCTGTTGAAACCATTACTGATTATCTAGTCTGTCTTTCATGCAGTACTGCTTATACTACTGTTTTTCATTACTTTATGTTAAATAAACAGGTGTAATAACTAGTGCTAAGATTAACTAGGATTCTTCCACTATTCGGATGGAGTTTGCAGATGTCCACATCATAAGTCCCTGAAAAACTGAGTACACAACAGGCTCCCTTACACCATTCCCAAGATGGAGAAAAACTGTGGTCTGTACTAAATTAAGGAAAAGTATATCTTACCCTATACCTCATCAGGAGTAAAATGGCACTGGGCATAGTTCTGAGCCCCTTGTAACAATGATAAGTTGCTTGATTTCCTCATGAAGAGCTGGTTTGCATTTGGTTATGTACATACATATATGGTGGCTTGATTCTTGAGAGAGTTCAAAACTCGTGAATATAAAATGGTATTGTTTGGTGATGGAGCAGGTTAAGAAACTGAAGTGTAGGAAGCCTGTCCTCTCATTTCTAAAAATCAGTAATCCACTGAAGCAACGTGACAAAGAAAAGAAGAATCGAATGCAGTTCTGTGTTTCATTGTGATTCTTTTACATATCCACATCTACTTGGTGGTTACAAGAAGTTTTTTTTTAATGGAGAATAGTTAATAATTATCTGGGATGGTCTTATGAGTGCCTTAGTAGTTTCTGCTTGGTCACACAGCAAAAATTGTCAAGATATCCGATTATTGCGCACCTCTCAACTTGTTAATGGTCAGTCATCTGATTTCCTGGGCTAAGTTGCTGTAACTCCAAATTCAACAAATTAAACTGTTTATTCCACAGCACAGCAGCTCAGACTAACTTAAAATTCCCACAAACTGTCTAGCTGCACTTTCCGTTTTTCTGCAAGTCCTTTCAGATCTTCTGGCAAACCGTTAAATTCTGAGGTCCTCTTTTGAGTATTGCATAACTCAGCAGTCAAGCTCATCTGAAGAGAGAAGATGCTTTTAGTTGTATACTGTAGTGAGCCGTGACATTGATTAAACACGCACTTGGCACTCTTTGAATAAGGAATAAGCTACAAGGCACCTTTGCAGGCACTGTGCATTGCATGACAATGCACTGTTCTCTGCTGCTCTGCCGTCATCCCCAGCATATTTTAATTTCATAAAGAGGAAATGGAAAATCCGTACTGTGCAGTATTTTTTTTTCTTTTTTTTGGGGGGGGGGGGTGGAGTTGACTATACTTCATTGTTTTCTGATGAAGTGCTTTACGACAAATACTGACATTAAATCATTCTGGCAGAAGCAGTGTTTTTCCCTTTTGTCTTTTCCCGCTTTGTCTGAAGGGAGTAACGCTTTAAGAAAATAATTCACCTTCATCTAATGTTTTATCTGTGTCCGTACTCAAAACATGCAAAGTTTGTAAATCCTGCTACTTAGAGTCATATTTCAATGTATGTGGCTGTGTTTTTAATAGCATTGTAAAAGGACTTTTAAAGCTGAAATCAGCGTTGTAGTGCATTTCACAGTTGCTCTGTGGTTTGTGCTGTGTGCACCCCCCCCACACACACACACAACACTCTGACATCACTTACTAATCTGCGTGCTATACTTAGCTTTCTTTTCATTGGGTAATCAAGCAGCTGGAAGCCAAAGGCATTCTTAGCTGACTGAGAGAAAATGGTGCAAGTGTCATATCAGAAAGCCATAAAAAAATGTGGTGTGTGACAGGCTGTGTATGTAAACATGGGACTCATTTTCTTGTAGCCCTGAATGTAGTAGCTTTCCTGCCTTGCTTTTGTCCTGGGGTAGGAACTGTTTAGGTAAGAGTAATAATGGAGACTGCTTACTTTGATTTAATGAGCTGAAGCAAATGCATGTCTTCTGAGATTAAGTGGGTTGCATTTCAAACTCAGAAAATGTAACAGGTTCACATGTACGAATTTGTTGTTAGAAATATGGGAAATATGTCTTGACTTTCCAGTGTTTCCTTTTAGTGGAATGGACTTCATTTTTTTGCCTGTGTATAAAACTGTAATCAGTTTGAGAAATAATAGTATAACACCGACTGTATATGATTGTGAATCAGTTTTGTTTTCATATATCAAACGTTGATATTATCAGAAGACAATATCTTTGCTTGGAGTTCTAATTGTTACTTTTTAGAAAGAAAAAAATGCACACGTTTTCCATCCTTTTCTTCTTTATTCTGTTGTCTCAATTTGAGGAGGCTGCTAAAACACTGCCTGTATCTGTGGAAGACTGACTTTTATTTGTTCAAGCCCCTAGTCATTTTTTATTGATTGTTTTTTGACCATCCATCTGCCATTGTAAAACTTCAGCTTTTATATGAAAACAGAACGGGCTTTCCCATGTCGTTTTCATTTTTGCACACAGTATATATAGAAAGCTTGATGAGAGATATTTAATTGCATTTTCTGTTTTCTTCAGGACTTTCATCATTTGACAGGTAGCCTTGTCAAAACTGTAGGTGGCAGTCCACCGGCTCACCTTTGAGCAATCACCATTAGTAGGACCACTGCTTTTGATGGCTGTCTTGCTGTGTAGTCATTGTGTATTTAGAAATGCTAGGTAAAGAGCCATCCCTCCCATCCACAGTTTCTTTTCTTACCTCCTCTACCATTAGTCTTTAAAGGAATGTCATTATCTTTTTCCTTTCCTTTCTCCCCTTAAGTTTTTTTTACTGTTTTCTTCTTTAGTATTTGCTGTTATTTCACTCAGAAATCTTTATTTATTTATTTATTTATTACTATAAAATAATATGTTTTGAGCAAGTATTCTTAAGATAGAAAATGTACATGAAAAGCCACCATGTGGTATATCTGGTTTGTTTCAGGCCTGGCCACAACCCAGACCATTATTGTTCCTTAAAGAACCTCAACCATACCGTCCGTAAAGATGCCATATTTATATGCATTAAAAAAGAAAGACCAAGTGCTCCATAGTTACCTGGAAATATCCGTAGCAGGGAGATACCAGCTGAAAAAAATCACAGGTCAATAAAAATAGCTGAATGCTTAAAATCTAAACATTTTAAAAATAGAAACAAAACTGGACAGAAGTAAAAAAAAAAAAAAAAAAATTAAAAATAGAAACGGAGCAAGACAGACTATTATAAAAGTGTCATGTCAGTAAATGTTAAATAAAAAAGATAAATTTGTAAAAATCTGAATGAGGGTGCAATGCCCTGCATCGGATTTAGTGGACTTTCTGGAATATATGAAACTTCCGGGATCTCCTAAAAGAGTAGGCATTGCTTACCTGACTGTAGCTTGTCTCACACATTGGGGACAAGGTATACAAACCTGCCTGAGATCTCTAACTGGGTCCATGGGATTGCCAGCAGCCTCTGTAGTGCCCCCCACCCCACTGTCCATGGACCTTCACAAAAATGCACACAAGCCACCCAGTTCCTCCACATCCCATCCTACCTACTTTTTCTAATTAAATTGTTTTCCTTCTTTCTCACAGTTTGTGTTACTCTTCGGTTTTCCCTGCATATTCATTCAACATATTCTGTGTAGGCAAGACTGCTCTCTGTTAACTGTGCAGTAAAGAAGTATATTAAGCTGGAGTCTAGGGATTGCAAGAAGCCATGCATGATTTCTAGATGCTTTTCTGTTGTGTACTTTATAGTTTTTTTCTTTTTTAAACAAGCATTACATCCAATGATGGCTCGAGCAAAACTCATGATTAAGGGAAGAAAGTTATTCCTTTGCTTTTCTGCTTTGTTTTACACAAACTGACCAAGACTACACTGTAATAAAGCCGGTAGAAATAACTGCATTAAGGCATGGGGGGTTAGATGCTCTGAGGTACATGTTATAGTTTTTAAAACAACTTTTTCATGCAACTGTAGCCTGAACAAAAATTATGCCTAAGGGAAGAAAGTGAGTCTTTGCTCTTCAAGTTTTGTTTTTCTGCCAAGTCCTTTCAGCATACCCTAACTGACTAAGATTAAACTGCATTAAGTCGCATGTTCACCAGAAACTGCGAGGGTTGTAGAAACTCTGATGTGCATTTCACATTTTTAAACAACTTTTTCCTTCGATGATGGCCTGATCAAAAATCCTGATTAAGGGAAGAAATTCAGTCTTGCTTTTCAACTTTTTTTTTCTCTGAATCCTTTCAAAATGCATGTACTGACCAAGAATACATTGTAGTAATTAAATTAAGCTGGGGGTCTAGGGACCACCTATTAGATCCCAGAAGCCATAGGGTTATAGATTCTCTGAGGTGAGCTTACCACCAGCCTTTTGATTCAGTAATGGCCTGAACAAAAGTCATACATAAGGAAAGAAAGTAAGTCATGTATATATACATGTGTGTGTGTGTGTGTGTGTGTCTATACATATATATATATATATATATATATATATTTTATTTCAGGGAAGAAATGAATTGTATTCAAGGCTTAGTGCTCAAATGTAACAAAGCAGCCGTGCATAATAAACATAAAAGACAAATGCTTGTGATGATAAATAATCATACCTTGAAATATTACCTGCCTCAATATGCCACCTTAAAAAGGTAGTCACTTTGTGTATCCTGTCTGGTGTTAAATTGGGAAGAAAATTGAGAAAAATGACCACGATTATATTTCAAGTCACTGCTGTCGTATGTGTATACAGCATGCCTCCTCACCCCTGCCATCAAAAGACAGCCACCTTATGTGCACCCCTCTGATGTCACACTTGGACAAAATTGAAAAAAAAAACAAAACAAAAAGAACATATTTGATCAGAGACCTATATAAACAAAATGCATCTTTAACCTCCCCAAAAGACAGCCACTTTTATATGCATCTGATGTTTGATTGTGAGGAAAATGAAAAAAATAAAAAACATAGTTACAGTAATGTTCTCAAACTACTTTGAGACAATATATAGTGATCATGTACAAATTTACTGGTTCTCTGTGCACCCCTCTGAAGTTTGTGAGGAAAGTTAAGGAAATAATAACACTGTCCCCAGTCCAACACAAGATAGTGATCTCTGAGGTCTAGTAGTAAAGTTGTCTCCCCATACAAGCTACACTGACCTTCTTTGTACACCTCCAATCAGGGCCAGTTTTTTACTAGATGGGATTCAGGGCAGAGGCCACAGATAAGCCCATGTTGAATTCTGTTTGTATAGCCTTGGTGTTTGGGGGGGGGGCACTAGCTCCCAAGAAGCAATGAAGGTCTGGGTATTCTGTGATGCATTTTATCCCCTTGAGAAATGACTGTAAACTGAGCAAGTGACAAGAGGATGAGTTAGTTTCATCTAGACAGCCACCAACAGGCAGTTATAACCACATCTGTGTACAATTCAAATGTTTGATTGTGTTGAAAGAGGATAACCGTCTTGTAATTGGAATGCATTTCACTTTTCTTTCAAACAGAAATTACCACACATAAAAATATTCTGTGTTTATTCACATAAATCACATTAGTGTAGCAAATCCAAAATAATAAGCAACAGCAGGCAGCTAGTCAATTTTCTGCACAGACAGCCCCAGCAATTTTACCTACTCTGTGCATATCAAGTGTCAAATTAAGTAGTCTGTCTTACCTCTCACAAATGCACACTAATTCTGCAAAGCCAGGTAGTACTGAGCGATAAAGATCGTCAAGTTACTTGTATCCAGCCGAGCTCCAGCCCCCCCCCCACCTCTCAACCTCCTGTCTCCAGAGTCAAAGATAGGTGAGATGTATGCCCAACCTCCACCCAGCATTTATAGCCATGAGGTCTGATGGCAGTGTAATAAGTTTAACCTCTGCTACTAGGCCACACAGGCAAGTTGTAACACATTACAGTGTTCCAAATTTCTCCTCGCAAATCACAAGGTCATAAACATTGTCAGAAATTATTTGGTTGATCAGTGCTAGCATTATGAAAAAAATACCTACTGCTGTCTCACACCATTCCATTACCCTCTAGAATTCAGCTGAATATCCTTCTAGTCCTGACTCTCTGAGCAGCCACTCACTGTAGTTAAATCTTTTTTAAAGAAAATTCTATACTTAATTTAAAAAATATCATATTGGTGATTAGCCCTCACTCTAGTCAGTGTGATAGCATCTTGTCTATCATTTGAATGTTTCAATGTCATGGAAACCTCACAACACAACTCTGATGTGTGACTTTGCTCTATTGACTTGAATGGTCAAGTCAAGTGAAGCACCTTCCCCCTGGGGTGACCGTCACACTGTGAAGTGAATCTGTTTTGTTGAACCAGGGCATCACATTTTATTTATTTTTTAGAGCAATGAAAGTACAAATCTCATTACTGTAATAAATAAATTAAAGCAGAAAGAATGCTCTTCCAATAACAGTGCCTTAGGTGGTTGCCTTGCTGGCCTATTTGTAAGGCCATCTCTGATCTAATGAGATGCTAGGTAGATCAGCGGGTCTCAGCAACTCTTTAAGATATGTAGAACACAGATTATGGAGGGAATAGTAGGCAATGGTCAACCTCTTAAAAATGGTTTAGAACACTGTAGCATTTCTTTAAGAAATAACTAAGTCAGGAAATGGAAAAAAAGGTGCTTCGTTCAGGATATATTTCACAAATGAAAGTAGCTGCCTTTCTTTCCGAATGTTCTTCAGGGTCTTTTGTCATATCAAAGCAGTTCCCACTTCCCAGGAGGAAGAGGGTTTTTATTCCAGAATGTTTTTGGTTCCCAGGAAAGAAGGTACCTGGAAGCATGTGGTGAACTTTTCTCAGCTCAACACCTTTCTGAAGATCCCTTCCTTTCGAATGCCTTCTATTCAGACTTTATTTCCTGTTCTTCTTCCTCAAGCTTTCATGGTCTGTCTGGATCTCAAGGATGCTTATCTTCACATACCTATTCATCCCTGTTTCAGGAAATATTTGCATTTCTCTGTTTCTTCCTTGCATTTTCAGTTCTCTGCTTTGCCATTTGGTCTCTCTACTGCCCCAAGGCTTTTCACCAAATGCCTCACTTCTATGATTGCCTTTTGCAGGATGAGAGTGATACACATCTTTCCTTACCTGGACAATCTGCTCATTCAGCCTTCTTCTTCCGAGTTCTTACTTTTGCACCTTCGCTATGCTATTTGTCTCTTGCAAAGCCTAGGGTTTACTATAAATTTCCAGAAATCCTTCCTGACTCCTTCTGATGTTTTAAGTTTTTCTCGGTTGCAGGCTCCAAACCATTCCTCTGCTGGCTTCCCTGCTACCACACAAGGCTCTCGCTCTAATTGTCTTTTTTTCAATCCCTTCTTCCTAGACTCTGAGTTACAGCCAGGGAATTTCTAAGGGTTCTGGGATTCATGGCTTCCACCATTCCTATGCTTCCTCTAGCTAGACTCCATATGAGGAAGCTACAGTGGTTCCTAAAGTCAGTATGGCTCCAACACTGTTATCCTTTAGACTTTCTAGTCCTCCTTTTTCCATGCCTCACACTGGAGCTTCAGCGGTGGATTCATCAGTTGTGTCTCAACCCAGGGCTTACTTTTCAGCCCCCAATCCCCTCTCAGGAACTTTTTTTGAATACCCCAAATGGAGTGCTTCTTTCACCCCTCTCAAGGTTCAAGGTATTTGGCCCATTCATCAGAGGGCAGACCACATCAACATCAAGGAGATAAGAGCTCTCCTCCTTGCTTTTCAGGCCTTTCACACACTTTTTCTTCCAGGGCCTCTCAAAATCTTTACAGAGAATATGACTGTGATGTGGTACATCAACAAGTGGGTGGGGGGGGGGGGCACAGTCCTACCTTTTGTGCAGACTACCTCTTCAAGTTTGAGATCTGGCTTTCCAATATCAGGTGATTCTATAAGCTGTGTATATTCCTTCAGAGCAAAACATTGTGGCATATTCTTTGAGTAGGCCCATAACACAACTTCTTTTTTGCACCAGAGTTCCAAGTCCTCTGACATGGAAGGTGAGCACCCTGTCTTTTTTCTTGGAAGAGGATCATTCTCCATGCCTTCCTTCCTCTTTCTCTCATACCAAGGGAAGGTCCTGCTTAAGATAGAGCATGACTCCCCCAAAATCTTGCTGGTGACTCCCTTTTGGCCCATACAGCATTGGTTCCTTCTTCTTCTTCTGCACCTAGCCAAGGGCAGTCACCACAAGTTACCTCACTGGGTGGACCTGCTCACACAAGACAAGGGTCTCTCATCCATCCTCACTTGTCCACTATTCAACTGATATTGTGGGTGATAGGGTTTTGATCCTTTTTGGGCACCTTTTTTTTCTGAGGTCGTGTTTCTGGTTCTTCAGGAGCCCAGAAAACCCACTACCAGGAAACTCTATGTATTTAACTGGAAGAGATTTTCTGTCTGGTGCCTTGCTTATAATCAGGATCCATTTTCTGTTGAGATTTCTTTAGGTCTGTCTTATTTGTGTGAATTGTTCCATGGTGGTTAGCGTATTCTTCAGTTTAAGGTCACCTTTCAGCTATTTCTGCTTCTCTGCCTTTGATTCCTCATTTGGGCTCTAGGTTTGAGGTCAAGCAAATTGTTCAAGGCATCTTTCATATTAGGCATCACAGGCAAACTATTCCTCCTTCCTGGAACCTTAATTTTGATCCTGAAAAATTGATTCAGGCTCCTTTTGAGCCTGCAGCATCAGTTTCTGTGCAGTATTGTCCATGGAGAACTGTTCTTCCTTTGGCCCTTACTTCAGCCAAGAGTGTGCCTGGGTTTCAGGCCCTTATGTCTGTTCCTCCTTTTTTGTTTTTTCATAGTGACAGGGATATCTCTTCATAGTAATCATTCTTTTATGCCCAAGGGGGTTAATGAATTGTCTGTTAATCAGTTTATTAATTAGCCCACTTTTTCCTTCTCTGCAGTCTACTAGTGAGAAGGTTCCTCCCACGTTGGATTTGTATAGACAGCTCAGGTATTATTTGGATAAGACTAAGGCTATTTGCAAGTCTAAGCAATTGATCTCTAGGCCTGACTGTTTCCAAACCAGTCATTTCTACATGGATCTCTAAAGCCATTTCTTTTTGTTACTCCTTTCATGGGAAAAGCCTTTCTGCTTCTATTAAAGCTCATTTTACCAGGGCTGTGGCTTCCTGTGATGCTTTTTTTTTTAAAGGTTTAGACACCAATTTCATCATTAAGGCTGCATCTTGGACCTCTGTCCATACATTTACTAAGCATTACAAATTAGGTGTTGTTTCCAGGACTAGAACCGGATTTGCCAGAGCTGTCCTACATGGCTTTCTTGAGAGCTGTCCGGGGCCTACCTCCTCCCATATTTCCTCGTGAGCTTTTGTATTCTCCCTTTTGTGAAGAATACTGCAACAGTTATATGGAAGGACATAGTGCAGTTGTGTAAAATCTGGCCATAACAATAGATGTTCTTCTCTTCAACTTTGCAGTATTCGCTCCCTCCCTTCTCCCCCTTTTCTTTACTCCTCCTTTTTTCATTCTGGATGCACATGTTCCTCCTCTTCTCCTTGGACTGTTGTTCCTCCTGAGGCTTTTCACTTCTGAGGTATGTAAGTCTGTATGTCACCTTTATTCCCTACACTGTGAGCAGGGAGCATTTGTGGGATGTACGATAACCTTAAAATACTAAGGCTTTGGTATACTGGTCGGACATTGTGCTACCCTTGGTAAGGGATTCCTTCAGTGAAGAATGCTGCAACAGTGAAGAGAAGGACGTCTACTGTTATGTTAAGATTTTATACAACTGTACTTTCCTTAAAATAGTTCAACTACTCACTCCAACTACCCCATTCCACAAAACTATCAACAATCTTAATTTGTGTTCACACCTATCAAATATAAAACAGTGCAGGACTACTTAATAAAAATATAATATTCTTATTTCTCCAATATCCACACTTTCCTCCTTCATTTCTGAGATAAGATAGACCAGTCCTAGGAAAAGCTTTAGTATTTATCTGTAATCTTTCATTAACAAGTGTCATGTCATATAGCTTTAGACACAAAATGCTTAAATCTGTTCTAGAGATACCTTTTCTTTCCAGTGTCACAGATTGCAGTCCAGTTTGCTATTATAAGACCACTTGCTATGATACTAGAAAAAAATTGTATACAAAAACTTAATTACATCATCAGGACAATAACACCCTGTCTTCTGCTATCTTTATAGATCTTTCAAAAGCATTCGATATGGTTAACCATCACCTACTACTGAACATACTTAAGTCCCTTTCACTTGATAATCAAGCTCTACAGTGGTTCAAGTCCTACTTAGATAACAGGCAGTGCTCTGGGACAACACTCTTATCTTTCCACCTTCCTGTCTTCCTTGGTGTACCCCAAGCGATCTATCCACTAGTATCCCAAATGCTATATCCATTCAATATGCAGATGACTCCACTTTAATCTCCTCAGCTACTGGGCTGTCTGAACTGCAGTCCCTCACCCAAAATGTCTTTGAGCTTGTTGAGGAATGGTTTTTACAGTGTTGCCTCCTCCTTAACCCCAAAAAGACTAAACTACTGCTGTTTACTCCCACACTCAAGTCCACCCCACTTCACTTCAGTATTAAATCTAAAAATGGTACAGTTATATCCCCTGACACTACCACTAAACTCTTAGGAGTGACAATTGACCACAACCTTAACTATGATACTCATATTAACACCACAATAAAATCAGTTAACCGAAAACTAGGCTCCCTGTATAGAATTAAACCCTTCCTTACTTCCATAGCTAGAACTACTATTGCCCACACCCACCTCATCTCAACACTCTTTTATGCCTCCCCTATATACAAATCTATCTAAAAGCAACCTCAACAAGCTGGCAATCTCCTACAATAGTATTGCCAGATTTGCTACCGGCTCCCCAGTTAGATCCCACCACTGCCAAAATCTGAATCAACTGGGTTGGCTGGAACTGCAGAACCAAATTCTATTTCACCAACTAACTATTACCCATAAAACCCTTTATCATCCAAGCAACACACCAATTCTCACAAGTCTAATCTGCCCATATAAGAATCTTACAAACCTGCGCTCTGCAAACAAACTACTCGTTACTACCCAAAAACCTAACAATAAAGCAGGAGAATCCCTTTTTGCTAACACTGTAGGCAAAAGCTGGCACCTTCCTCCTGGTGAACTTACATCTCTTTCTTCAACTTCACTATAAAAAAAAAACCTCAAATCATACCTTACAACTCACTGGCTATGTCCCTGTACTAACCCTGACTAGAGTATCTCTCACTGTTAGTCTTGGCCAACACCATTTACATCTCTCTTCCTGCCACTTTAAGGCCACTACCTTCTAAGCTGACTTATTGTACCTAGGAACAACCGAATTGGGATCTTACTATCTTATGTATAAGTTACTACCCTTCAACAAATTCTTCCAATCCTATTATTAAGTAGTATGTTCTCCTGTTCCTGCTTATTACTTTGCTTTGGGTATCTACCACATACTTCCAAATCCTTTGCTTTCTTCTCACAGTGAAAAAAAAAATCTATCATGTATACTAAGTTATCATGGAACGCCTGTTATTGTCTTACAAGTTTCCTGTAATTTATGTTTAATGTTCTGTTTGTGCATGTCTTTTATGTGGAGCTTTTCTCCCTGGGCCTCTACTGAAAATGGACATATATCCAGCTAGACTAGCCGGTCAACAAATGTAAAATAAAATAAATAAAATTAAATATGACATCCTGACACATCAGCAGCATGTTTTCATCCCAGTTTTAGTACTACACCAGCAGTGTATTCACTAACTGATCATACATATTCATGTATGGAAAAAGTCTCATTGACTGGTACATTATCCGTTGACCTAAAGTAGACTTTTAAAAATGTCAAGCTAAGCGTCTTTTAGACAAAAGTTAGGAGAAAACAAAGCACAAATGGGGGCACTAAGTTTGACAAGAAAAGAGGTGTAATAAAATTATGGAGAATATTTAAAATTTAATTTTGAAAGAGCGTTTATCTTAGTATTATAATTCATATATTGAGTTTGTCAGTGATGTGCCTACATCACCAGAACATTTCAAGAAGGAGCCAAGTCAGATATTTTCTCTATTTGTGGTTACTGATTAAACATAGAAAAGAGAAGCGTATTGTAAGTTGAAAAGAAGAAGTGAGCACTGGGGCTGTTATGTCCTATAGTTCATTTGGCATTATGCTTATCTTGACCTGCAAATTAAAATCAGTAGTGATGTGGTCTTTCTTGGTCCCATACTTGGTTTTATTTTCAGAGAGAGAAAGACCATGTCAAAAGACTCAAACATTACATCAGTAAATATTTGCGTTCCTGAACGTACTATAGGGCAAATGTCCTGTGCCATAAAGCCAAGTATATTCTATGTCACTTACATGTGCAGTTTTTATCTGTCGTACATTATGTTTAATTAAGCTTACTGCAAAGGAGACAATTGAGAACCTCAGCTGTATCACTCAGTATTAGTGGGAACTTAGTGTTTACCATTAAGTAGATTTCCCCACATATCCCTGGTAAAAATTTACCATCACCCATCCATTTATCCAGACTAATTTTAAAGTTTGCCAGGCAAGTACTCTGCTTGATGTGTAATGGGAAGCCTATTCCGGAAATGGAGGTACACTGGATTAGGTACCAGTCATGCATCTTTGCCTTACCACTGTTTCTGTTTGGGTAAAGGAGTACTAAGAATTTCTGATCATTCACAGCCTGAAAGGCTAAGAAGAGATAATCCCCTTAGGAGCCTGTATGAGACTGAGTAGAAGGACATCCTGTTTTAATTTATCATAGTAGCCCAAACTACCAAGATAGGAGGTATTTTAGGCAAATAAACTTCTCAAGTTGGTTTATGTACTGAGCAAGGTACATGCCAAAAAGGCATTATATTCAATGATGGGCCTTATAAAAAAAAAATAAAGTGTGACTTTAATTTCTTTGTACCCGAAGCAGATGCCGCAAAGTATAAGCTGTGCAAGGTAGAAGGATTTTCTAACCCCAAATGAGGCATGGTGGTTAAAGGAGAATTTATCAGCATAAGTACCCATGTCCGTGACTGGATCAGAATGAAGTGGAATGTTGTTTATGGTATATACAGTAGGGATGATAGATTTATCAAAGGAAGCTATCCTTGGTATAGAGGGTAGTTCCATAATTAACACACCAAACATCTGATCTATCCCTTGTAGAATTTGAATGTCAGAGTGAGATTTGATAAATACCTGCCAGTTTCCAATGATTTACAAACTTCATTAGCGATAGTCCCCTGATATCAGTTTTCATATCAATCTACCAAAGTGGGATGCTCAGGATAGAGCCCTTTGGGACACTGCTGATGGCAGTTTTCTGTCTGTAGCATATACCTCTGACCTTAACTGTATGAATTTTTTTTTTCTGCCAGCCATTTATCTATCCAGTAAACTACATATTAGCTAATGCTGAGCTAGGAGAGTTTGTCAATAGGGACTAGTACCAGGTTTTCACAAGTTCAGGATTGGTAAAGTAGATGGTGTGCTTTTTATCTATTGGCTCTGTAATCCTTTCAAAGTATTCAACTAGGATGAGCTGACATAATCAACATATAAAGTACAACACCCCCTTTGGGATGTATCTCACTAAACATATCCAACAATTAGAAGCACCTCAAAGATTCCTAACCAAAAGAGATATGAGGCCTGAAGTCTCTGAGCTGCAGAGACACTCTGGAATCTCTAACCCTTTATTCAGTGCTTTGTAAACTTTTGAGTTGAGATCAGGTTTTACTCCCAAGCCCTGCATAGCTTTCCTGCAGTCAAAGAGAGTGTTTCTGTGCAGGCTTTCAAAGCTCGACAGTCCACTTCTCCAGTCCTCTACTTTACCTGGTCCGTCCTGTCCTCTCCCTGTTTTATGACTACATCAACTTACCTAGCCTTATGGAAGGACAAATCTCCAAAGTTTCTGCAGCCATTCTGGTCAACATGGGCATCCTGAGGCAATGTAGCAATTGCCTTATGTGCACTGGCAACCCACTTTTAAAAATTCATTCTGTGAGAGATGCATCTATATAAAGAACTTAGAATTCAGACTCTCTTGCATACCAGTCAGTTCATCTGATAATAAGCAGGTAGTCAGTATGCATACCTCACCTCACCTCCTGCACCTACCAAACCAACAACACATAAACCTACATATGCGGAGGGCCTTACCAGAAGCTTACCTAAACATCAGAGACCTCCCAAACATGAACACAAGCACCCTTCACATAATACATCCTCTGCAGAACATAGTACACATAATATATCACACACCATTGTCTCACCAGTCAAGCCCCTAAGGAATAACACAAAAACTACCATCTTAGTCATAGGCGACTCAGCTGTGAGACACACAGATGTCTCTCTTACTAGGTTGGATAATGAAAAGGTTACAGTCAGCTGTCTGTTAGGTGCCAGGGTCTGCCACATCACACACGCACTCAAGTCTCTCAACAACAGGCAATGTTATGACTTTGTCATAGTCCATGTTGGTGTGAAGGACTTACCTTACTTGACTGTATGAACAGAGAGACGACTGAGCTCCTTGATTATGTGTCAGGCAGGTATGTCCCTAGCCTTAAGCAGCATTTTACCTTCACCTAGGATGATAACTCAGTACAAACAAAAATAACTGACTTCAACAATTGGCTTAGTTTTCAGAGTCATTCAAAGAGGATCCAGTATTTGTCAGCCTGGGATGACATGGTCGACATAGCTCGATGCTTTGCCAGGGATGGTCTTCATCTGTCACCCTTGAGATTTCTATTACTGGCTAAGGCTCTTGCCTCCCCCACAGTGCCTTTTTTAGGCAATGTTACAAGAACAAAATTCCTGATGTAAAAACACCCTCTAAAACAACCTCAAGGTTATGCTACTAAATGCTAGGAGTCTAAACCCGAATCTGCACTCACTGGAAGCAGTCCTCACCCTGAAAGATGCTCACATTTGTGCAATCACTGAGACCTGGTTTAAGGCTGTGGAGAGCACCCCAGCTATACAAGGTTACATTTCCTTCCACACGTTCAAACCACAAACTGAAGGGATGAGAACTAAAGGAGGTAGTGTATCAATATTCGTTAAAGATAAATACACCTCTAGATTGGTTAAACAGCACAATTCCTTTGAATTACTTCAGGTGCAATTGACTGAAGGTAAGACCCGTCTTCAGGTCATTGCCAGCTATAGGACCCCCTCCATTAATTAGGACATTCACTTAGCCTACTTGACTCAACTTGAGTCAATAAAGATGCAACTAAACACCCTGGTTTTGGGTGACTTTAATTACCCATCCATTGACTGGGTAAATTATACGTGCTGTAACTCACTTGCCCAATGATTCCTGTACCTCGTTAACTACAATGGCCAGGACCAAGTGGTTGATACACCCACAAGGGGCTCTGACATCCTGGATCTGGTGCTAACCAACATGGGGGACCACTGCACCACCCCCAGTTTGTGGCCAGCCCTGCTGAGATCTGACCACAAATCAGTTTGCTAGGAGTAAGTATAACACATGACCCCCCTCCCCCAATCAACACCTAAACTAAAAAAACTTCTCCAAGGCCAATTGCAACCTCTTACGTGATGGCATAAATAGCATCATAGCCCCTCCCCACTGATGGAACAGACAGCTATGCTGAGTTATTCAGAAATGGTTTACATGAGCCCCTGTACAATTGTATCGACTCTGGCATACCTGATAGAACTAAAGCAAGATCTTCAAGGGAAAAAAAAATGCCTGGTGGATAACTGCCATTAGTAGGAAATACAATAGGAGAAAGAAATTGCTATTTAATAGATATGGTCTCAGAACTGGAAACGTTCCCTCCTCAACTTAAACAAATAAGACTCCTAGTGAAGTCCTTCAAAGCTAACTACAAATCCAAATTAGCTTCCCTAACTAAGCATAACCACAAGGCATTCTTTAGTTAAATCCGTAACCTGAAAGGTAAGGCCCAGATTTGCACTGAACCCATAGTTAATGATACTACATCTACAGAATCTGTGAATATAGCAAACCTGATGGCTGACAGGTTCAGCGAAAGCTTCACTCCCCTGTCCCCACCACATTTACCCCAATGCATCCCTAACAGCTGTCCCCCACCTTGTATCTCTGAGGAGCAGGTCTTAAATGCCCTCTCAAAGGCCTAAAACACAGACTCTATGGGACCAGACAACATCCCGGGCTGTGTTCTGCATGGGTTAAAACAGAAATTAGCTTCACCATTGGGCACGCTTTTCAGTCAAAGCCTAAGCACTGGCTTCATCCCAGCAGAATGGAAAACAGCCACCCGTCATCCCTTTGCACAAAAGGGGTGCATCCATGGACGTCAGAAACATTAGCCTGACCAGCCTCATCTGCAAGGCCATGGAATGAATCATTATGGATCTTATTAACAAAGATGTAGGAAATCTCCAAACACTCGACCCCACCCAGTTTGGCGTAGTCGAGGGGAGATCATGCTGTTAAACTTGGTGGACTTTTTCGTGACAGTCACCAAAGCCCTAGATGAGGGCAGATCTGTGCATACAGCCTACCTAGACTTACCAAGGCCTTTGATGCAATCCCCCACTCAGGCATCATTGATAAACTCACCCAGCTGGGTATCAACCCATATGTTGTCAGGTGGTTTGCAAACTGGCTCACTGATAGAACTTATATGGTCAAAATAGAGGACTCCACCTCCTCCAGCAGACCCATAACCAGTGGTGTTCCACAGGGATTAGTTCTGGGACCCCTATTGTTCAGAATATACTTCTCCAAAATACAGGCTAAAGCTAAAGGACTGTGGCTGACAAAGTTTGCTGATGACTGCAAACTGGGAGCAATCATTGAAGCCCCTAGCGATGTCAGCATCCTGCAGGAAGGTCTTGCACAGACTAATGACTGATGCCAAAGTCTCAGTCTTAAACTTAATGCAAAAAATGCATTATCATCCCCTTCGGCAAGGGTGATGTTCCTGCAAACTACCACATCAGTGGCAATACACTAAGCACACAGTCAGTGGTGAGAGATCTGGGCACACAGTTTGACAGCAACCTTAACTTCCATCACTATGCCTACACAGTGGTAAGAAGGTCATTTTATATTGCTCATCTCATAAGTAAGAGCATTACCTCTAGAAAAAAAGAGGTTATAACCCCCTGTACTCTTCCCTCATCAGGCCAATAATAGAGTACAATCCTCCCTTTGGTATGTTCCTTTCCAAAAACCTGCAGTAATTAGACCACAAAGGTTTCTTACAAAGAAAATTCAGGGATTTCAAGATCTGTCTTAAGTGAACAGACTGAAATCATTATCACTTTACTGTGTCATACCGACTGCTCAGAGGCGACCTGTGCCTTGTATATAGAGCAAGCTCTGACCCAGCTTTAATGGAAATGCTGCACATTCACAAGTCAAATGTCACATGGGTTACTTGCTCAAAGGACCCT